>NC_052107.1:5260480-5287578 GCF_012273895.1 Zerene cesonia
AAAGTATATGTAGAGAATATGTATTAAACTTTTTTTAATGAGAGCTCTTTTAAATTGCCATTAAAGCGAGATATCACATTAAGAGTTCATTTGTTATTTTAAGTCATAGTTACAGTCAATCTTACTGTACTGTTTTATTAATTAAATCTGATCGGTTGCCAAAACCATCAACCTCGCAGACATATCTTCTCAAGTATCTACTACATATACAACGTGTCAATGTCATTTAAATCGATTTAGTATGTCTCATCGTATGGACAGACTTTACCAAAAATTGTACTGTTTGAAGTTCTATTTCAGTAAGCGTACCGCTGTTTTCGATTGCGTTGTGGTTAATAGTATCTAATTTATCTCGTTGCATTTATTTTGGATTAGAACAGATGGCCAGTGAGAGTGTTTGTTTAACTTTTACCTTCGTAAATGATCGGTTCCTTCTCACGGAAGTACGTGAGGGCGGGGAATTTCGTGATACCATGCTGTTTCGCGAGCCTCTTATCATTGATCTTCACGAAGTCGACGCCAAATGTGTCGGTGTCATCGTCTATTTTTTCTAGCTCGTCCAAAACCTTGTCGCACGTGACACAACTTCTTGCGTCTGCGGAAAGAAAATGTTACTTATATCATTAATAATCGAAATTCTAATAAACTATATCTACCTTTACGATATAATGAGTTATGACAATCCTATTTCCAAAGATATTAACTTGTTCATCAATTGGCGACTTCTTACAATAAGTATAATAATACTAATTTATGCATCCTATTTAAATTCTTTAATAAAATACCTACTGGGCATTCGTGACTAAGATAGAGTACATGCCGCACTAATAGAGTTTTATTGTGGATTCATTCATTCATTGTATAGGCCAATCATTAACAGAAGTAAATCAATATAGAAATGATTGAGTATGAAATTTAATAAAATGATTTTTTGTGCGTAAATAGCAAAACTATTAATAATAACAGAAACACAGTTATTATGCGATCCAACTGTAGATAAGATAGGATCTAAGCAAATAGCGTTGTAGATGTTTTTTCAAAATAATGCAAATTAAACAAAACCGTTCGTATTTAAATTTGGTGTAAAAATCTGGCAATATAAAATACAGCGCTAAAATGCAAAAACGATTTCTTAGTAAATTGCATTTTTCAAATGACATTTCGCACGTAATTCACATGATATAAAGGTAATCGTCTTTCCTATTCTTATTTGAAAGAATGAGAAGAAAAGACAGAAAGAACAATTTATTTGGATCGCAACATAGTCGAACATGCATATTTTACCACCTTTTACAATCGTGTCCCTTATTTGCCTCGCCATTCACCACACTATTCACACGAATGTGTTAAATACGAACTAACTTCTACGTTTCTTATGAATTAACTATCATTACACAGGGTGTTCCGCCGATGGTGTATTATGTTCAACGGAACCTTATAATACGTTAATTACGTAAAAAATACTCATAAAATGCCTGCTGAAAACAACAAAATCTATATCATTTACCTACTTATTAATCGATATTTTCAGGAGCAAACAGGAATGTCCATTTATTTTCTTAAATTGATTTTAAAACAATGACAAATTAGATTATAATTAGAGACTAGCTGTATCTCAGGGATTTTAACTTATTGACGATTTTTACTAATAAGTAAATGGAATTATCCTTATGTGAAAGAATTTCAACCAAACACGCCATGAAATCTATCCTATAACTTTAGTTGAGATAAGATAGGTATTTGTTGAATATAACATAATAACGTTATATAGATGCAATCGTCTCTACATAAAATATAACTGAGCTTTTTAGTAACTTTCACTCGAAATTCACATAAGCAGCAACTTAAACTCTTTTAACAGATAGTTAACAGTTATTTATAGAAACCTTACTAAATTTCGCTCAAATCAACAATGCTGAAAATATGAACACCACTATTTTAACTCGAAAATATTTAGTAGAGAAATAAAAAAGATTTAAAGCCAGCCTCTTGGTTTGTTGGGAACTCGAATGATATTTTAAACGCCATCGCTATTCTTGAGAAAATAAACTCATAAACATTGAAAACAAGAAATAGCACGAGCGATTCCAATTTACGACTGTAACATACTTTAGTGTAATCGTTACGGTGTTACACCAAGTCGGAGGTTGTGCAGTCTTTGAGACGCAGGTAAATAGCAGCTGTGGCAAGCGGTTGTAATTGAAAGTTTTTCACGTGAGTTGGTATATTAAAAGCTAAATCACTGCGAAGTATCAACAAAACCCGTTGAATGGTCTTCGCGTGAAAGAGTAACAAACACATATTTTTTATAAATGTTAAGTGTAGGAAATATCACGCATTATATTTCTAGGTATTCAAATTTTCATAAAAATTTTAAATAAATGTGTCTCACATTCTATTAATAGCTGATCACAATTATATATCATATTTTAAACAGTCAACGAGTAGTCTTCAAAACCCTATTATTATAAAGCATGTGTCTATATTCTATAAAAGATTAAGTTAATTACTTTATTATAGTTTAATACGCATAAAAAAGTGATAATAAAAATCGCTGAATTGAACAGTATCAAAGTGACTACATAAATAAATTAATATCCCAAAAGTTCTGTAACTTTAAAACAAAATTGACATTTTTTGATTGATTCTTCCTAACTTCGAGTTGTAAAATTGTGTAAGTCCTGAAGCCGAACAAGAAAAGAACTAAACAAAAAAATATAATTTACTTATCATCATGAAACTACAGATATTTCGTCTCCTTCAAGCAAGGGTGAAATATGCCTATTTTTTCGTGTTATGCGTTTTAAATAACCAAAAAACCATACAAGAAAGCTATTGCTTTTAACATTTTTGTCAGTTCCTGTTTGTTCATCACTAGAAAAACTAATTGATCTGTACGGAATGCGGTTCACTATGTGGCAAGGTTCCCGTAGCATTAAGTATTTATTTATTTTAATTAGTCTACAAATAAAAACTTGTCGACGTTGGCGATACGAATTTCCTCGTACATATTTTTAAACGCTTTGATTCCTACGAACCAGTGATGATGAAAGAGCAAAGAAAACACAATTGTAAAGTCAGTGTAAATTCTAAATCATCTTTTAATTAATGCTAATTAAATTAATGTAACTAAATCTGATTGTCTGGCTCTTCTTCCCGTCTAAACTACACCGATTTAGATGAAATTTGATGAAAAGATAGCTTTATCCCGTTAATTCCCATGAAAACCAGAACCATGTTACGAAAATTTACTCCTACTACGCAGGGGAAGCTGCGAGCAGAAAGCTAGTTAAAAATAAACTGAAAAATATATTTTATGAAAATGATGTACAATAAACTAAAGTGTTTCTGTAAAATGTAGTAGCTGAATTGCAGCACAAGATCTAATGAGAACTGAATATCTAGAGAGATAGATACTTTCACTTGCACTCAAAGAGATAAAAAAACAACACCGCACTAAAAATGTTTATTAATTGGATTGTTAAGACAGAAACACATAATAAAGTTAAAACCCAAAAATACTCTGAAAAGAAAGGGTTGTCTTGTTTTGTTAACAAACCTTGTTGCCTCAGAATTTCTTTTTACCTATTTTTCTGTGTAGATTACATAAAATTTTAGGGACATCGTAGTTCCTACGACTACTAACAACTCCGGCGAAAAATTATACTTAGCATATGGGGTGGCATGGGGTGGCTTGAATGGACAATATTATGGTTTCTGCGGGTTTTCGGGATATTCGGCAATTCGGAAATTAAAAAAATACATATTTTTTGTGGCAAGACAGTCTCTTTTTGTCATAGTATCGTTGGATAGATACGCTATCAAATATTGAACTATGATTTCACAGACAAGCTTGCAGGGCAGTAACGAGAATGTATATTTTTGTAAACAAAGCTCTTTACTCATCCCTCATCTAATTATGTGGTTTGCATATTTTTTCTTAAGTTCAATCTAACTGATGTAAAAAATAATAATAAAATTGATCACCGGAGTGCAAAATTAAGAGAAAACATGCCTGTTTAAGATTTATTATCGGTAGTACTCAACAACTAATATATTCCTAATACAAAAGTCCTAAAATTGTTGGAAAGAAGATTAGATTTACAATTGACGTAGGAACTTGTAGTGGAACATGTATCACCTTTTAAACATTCAATCCTCCAGTCTGTAATATACTCGTAAAACAAGCATGAATAATAATATAGTGTAAAATGTAGGAAAAGTATTCAAAGCTAGTTGGTGAGACCGCACAATGTCACCGCAGAAGTTTGTTTTACAACATATAAAATCGTCTTTAGCGGCATGTTACCACACCTATCAAGTCAAACCACAGCAAATGTTGGCCACAGTTTCCTCCTTTACAAAGCAATCGGTGAATGATTCATCATCTATAGGTATTAGTATACTATATATATGGAACGAGAAATATTAATTTTTAGATAATGAACTTGAATTCGTATCGTAGTAAATAAACCATTTAGTTAAACCTTTTAAGTAAACTATGAAGATGAAAGATGAATGGATACACTGTTCACTGCAACAGTTATATATATACCCGGCGTCTATTATGTGATAGTTACATTTCCAGGCCTTATTCAATTGCCTTTACAAATAAAGCTTTGTGCTGTATCTCTATATACAAATGAAACCTAAGACCGATAATAAGAATCTTATATTTAGAAAGTGACAATATTACGAATATAATTGAAAAAGAAAACTTAAAAAGTAAATTTGAGACTATATTGTGTTACTTACTTTGCAAAAAAATGTGTTTCTATGGTTTTCATTGTCAAACGTCAAAACAACAACCGTTATTATTCTAAAAATATTTGTGCTACAAAACCTTCGATTTATTCATAGGAAGGAGTCCCACTTGTACTTTTGCTTTGTATTTATGTAGTTATATTATTTAAAGACAAATTGTCTTACAACGTTATGCCTAAACTTAGAATGTTCTATGTCATTTCAAATAATCCTTTTTACATTGAAATGAACATTTTCAACGAGCGACAACAACTTGTTGTTTATTTTTCTTTGCTTACGTTAGATGTCATGAATATAGGAAAAAAAATTCTCGAACTTCCATATATATAGTCATACCTGTCTATTTTCTTAGTACGATTATTATATTTGGATAGAGATCTCGTATTGTGTTATATTTTTTCCTATAATTAGTAATCATAAAATCTGGCATTTATTGTTAAAAAAATGTATGCTGTGTATTGTTGTGTTAACAAGCCTTTTTTTAAGAGTACATTTAAAAATTAATTAGCTATCTAAAAACTTCAAGATACACAAGCTCATTTAGCTATATGTAATTGTCGGCGATTTTTTATAAAATAATCGTCATTTATACTGCGAAATTAACTACTTAAATTATTGCAAAGAAAACCTATATCTATTGTATCAACCTACAATTCAAAACTATAAATCGTGGGTAAAATTGATAAAACAATGAATTTACCTCAATTGAAATAACAATAGCATGTTCATTGCTCATTCTTTTTATGATTGTAATAGCGATGCACTCTTTTTATAGGAATGCTCTTTAATCCGGATCTCTAAAGCATAATGAGACTGTAAAATTATAGTTGAATCTCTGAATTTTTGTTTAAGTCCATCACCACCATTGGAACCACAAAAATGGTTTTGAAGTTGATTAATTTAATTTTAAATTGAACTTATTTCTCATGATTCATGAAGTTCTGTAAGACTAATTCTATTCCAAGAATTAATGTAAAATGGGACAAAATTAGATTTATCAAGGTTTACAGTTAAATAAACAACACGGTGACCGATATATTATACATATCATTCTCCTTAATTACGTAAGTTTCAGTTTTATTTAGTTTTAACCATATACCAAATCATATGATTAACTAATTATTCTTGGTTCAAGATACTTATGTAGTTTACCTAAATAGTTTAGTATTTTTCATACATATTTTGATACCAAACATATGTTTACATTTTGACGCAAGAATCAATAAAAATTTAATTTTATTATCAAAGTCACGACTATGGAAGTGAGACTTAAATCGGCGTCTTTTGAATCATTTGCTCAAAAATACCCAAGGAGAATCACTGAAATAGATATTTACGTAAACAGTGACACAGTTAATATGCTTTACATATTATACTTCATTTAATATTTGATTTCGAAGAACTAAGAATATTTATTAATGACGATAGGTATGCAGACTTTTGTATTAAACACTATGTAATTTCAATAATAGCAAGAAACGGTTATTATATGAGTAAAAAAGTTTTTTTTTATTGATTGCCTAAATGCTTTTATGCAAGATAGTTTAGTTATGAAATACTAAAATTTAAAGCAAATATTTTAATGCTAAACATAAACCGATAATAGATTTTTAGGCAATCGTTTTAAGATTAAATCATCCCTACGTCCTTCCCTAGAAGTTTCCCTCCGCCTAGTAGAAACTAAAATATTAGGATTGGACAGGCAAATACTAAACTACACAGTTTAGTACTATAAGTATATATATATTAGTTTATGCATTATCAAAAATGATTATAAAGTTATAAAGTAAATAATGATTATAATGCAATTCAAAAATAAGTAAGTATTTATTATTTTTGAACTTTATTCATGACATCTATAATTTTAAAACTTGTGCAATTATGCGGTATGCTACCTATAACAAAAGCACGTTCAGACATATAAATTAACCAATATAAACTTACAAAAAATTCCATCCAAATAATTAGAGTCAATTTCTGAAATTAGGAGC
This sequence comes from Zerene cesonia, assembly GCF_012273895.1. Taxonomy (NCBI): domain Eukaryota; kingdom Metazoa; phylum Arthropoda; class Insecta; order Lepidoptera; family Pieridae; genus Zerene; species Zerene cesonia. The sequence continues at coordinate 5,267,236 of NC_052107.1, forward strand.
AAAACCATTATTTACATACGTTTATTTACGAAAATATGAATATCAATGATTTTTATCGAAATAATTTGAATTTTTTAGGCATTACCCTTATAAGTTTCTTAAAAAAGTGCCTAATAGCTGAGAAATTTTGAAAGCATTTCAATGCTATAAAACTAAAAAATTAAAAATGCCTAATAGCTTTCAATAAAAATTCGCACATAATCTTTTGTCGTTTTTTTGGAAAATAACAAGATCATCAAACTCTTTAGGAAATTTCATTTACGCCATAAGGTTAATTCTAATATATTAACAATGTGGAAAGTGGTGGTTCAATAGTTAGGACCTTGGAATGAATCGAAAAGTCGCGGGTTCGAGACCGGACGAACGTGAGAAAAATAAACAGATTTTTCAATATATCTGCACAATTATTCATCTAGCCACTGTTTGAAAAGATAAAGTAAAACATCGTAAAGAAACCAACGTGTCGAAGAATCAAAAGTCCGACGACATGTGACATCTGCCTACCGGCACTTGCCAAACCTGGTGGATTTTGGGCCTGAACCCTCATACCAGGACCGCCCCTGCTGTGATAACAAATATGGGCTCATGGTGATAAAAAAGTTTTGGCTACTTCAACGAGAAAATAACAATTAAAATCTCTCTGATCACAAATGTAGTTTTAAGACATTATTAATGAATGAAGTCAATTTATAGATTGTATTTTATGACTGAAAATTTTCGAACCATACCAAATTTCCACCTAAAATATTGAACTAAATGTTCCAAGCGAAATAAAATGTATCTTTTGCATTATATTACCACAAATTTTAGTTCAAAACTGTCTTTACTTCTTTGGTACCATCTAATACATTTAATAAAAACTTATGTACCATAGAAATAGAGACTTCATCCTAATACAATCCCTTGGAAAAACAAGCGAAATCTTGGGATCTTGGTTTTTTATAAAGTACGTTGATTAACAGCTAAAGTTTATAAATAACTTTACCTAAGAACATTTTTGTTTCTTTGTTAATATTTTGTAAGGAAGCAATTAATGCAAGATTGAGATGCAGAATACCTTTCAAACGTCTGCGTATGCTACGTCATTCACTATACACAGACGTCATTCTGTTTGTAAATCATGAACTATAAACGAAACTATTTTATTTATGTCTGATGAAGCTCGTAAAAAGTAACATCGATGTACTCAGAAACAAATAGGTAAATTCGATATTTATTTCTAGACCTTGATTATAATTTTCATTAGAAAAAAAACTTTCAAAAAAATCGTTCTAATCAGAAATTGTTGAGATTTTCGTTAATCAAAGAAATATATTGATAACATACGACAATTTTGGAAGAATTCCAAGCCCAACATTTACACGAATACATTTTCGTAATTATGTCTTTTCTTTAACATTTTATACTAGGTGACTGCTATTTTTAAAGCAAGGTTTGTTGGACAGATTTAAGTGTTGTAAATTTTAATTGACTAATCAATTAAAACATTTATTGTGGACTTTTTTTCAAATATTCACTGTTAAATAGATTAAATGATACTTTCAAACACCTTTATAATAAGTGCGTACGTTTCGATAACACATAAAGTACCTAATTGTTTTAGTTAACTCTGTTAAGCTAATATATGATCATAAGATTAAACTTCTATTATGATGGAATGTTTATCTTCTCTACATGTTTTGAAATTATTTTTTATGTTTTGTTTATGTTTATGTTGATAATGGATCATATCAAACCTCCGGTTTGTGATGGATAATGGAAGTAATTAAAATCTATCATAAAGCTATTATAGGTGCGTTTGATTTGTTAATCAATACTCCTATTACAAGCTCAATATGTGACTTGGATACTTTAAATCGAGGAAATAATATGTACGACAAAAAGTTTATAAATAGAGCACATTAGAAACGACATTCACAACTGCCAACACACACACATAGAATTTTTTCAAAAGTTAACAAGAGATCAACGGATACGGCCCAAGAGTTGGCGACAAGCGAAAATAGTCGGAATGCCAATATCGCGTAATGGAAATCTATTTCAGCGGAACATGCGGCATACACTGGTATAGTTTTAGCCGGGCTGAGAGCGTAGGCGCCCGGCGACCTTGGTGGTGGAACCGTGGAAAGACCCGCCGCCATTTTAGGTGACGGCGCGGTCGGGTCGGGTTTTATTGTCTCCGTTGCATAACGTTCGCTAAAATATCGCGGTAGGAAAGCGACCCTCTACGCTCGAGCGGGGATGGCCGTCGGCGTCGTGGCTGCCGGCTGGCGGGGTGCCAACTTACACCAGTAGACCGCCACGAAGTCCTTCTCGTCGAGGAGTCGTTCGAGCTGTTTGGCGGTGACCTCCTCGATGCGAGGCTCGTGGTCCTGCTGACTCTTGGGCGTTGACTTGCGCGCGGAGACGGTTGCGGCGGTAGCGAGCAGGAAGGCCACGAAGGCCGGCACCCACCGAGCCATGGCGAGGGCGCGCGCGTACTGACGCCGCGCCGCCCTGCCGCTGCGCAGGCGCCCGCGCCGCCGCCCGCCGCCCGCGCATGCGCATTTAGATGAACTTCACGCTCAAAGATATCCAATGTTTTGTTTACACTCGCCACTCAACCTTTCCCGATAAATTATTAGTTACCAGTACTTTTTGTAAATTTAGTTCATTAGAGCAATTTTATGTTACCCATAAATAGACATTATAATTAATACGGTTCTGTTAGCCACCGACACACAACGTATTATAACATTTTAAATCGGTAATGGACCTTCAATTTTATTTCCATACTTTTTAATTAAACCAATGCTTCAAATATGTAATTGACACCTAATAAAGGTACGACGGTAGGGGATAGGGGGTAGGTGATAGGTTCACCTCACTACTACTGATGAAATTCCAAGAAAAACTCATTAATACAATATGGGCCAACTATGTATTATATTTGGTCGATTAGAAAAAAGGAGAGAATGTTTATTTAACACCACATAATGGTATCGAGCGCATAATAGAAAGGTGGACTTATAACTAATCGATGCTAAAAAGGGGAACTACTCAGCATGTGCTACGCGTATTGCGCAGCGCTGATTTCAGTAGTTGCTTATCCTTGTCCAGTCAATTAATTAATAACTTGTAGACCCACTTGACTAACACTTGTTTAGGAATATGTCTTATTAGATGAACTTTTATTGCCATAAAGTTTGCATTTACTATCTTCCTTGCTTACATTTGAATGTCATTTATTATCTTGATCATGTAAATTATCAATAAAAATGTAATCTGGCGATAAACAATAACTTTAATTGATCAAGAACAATGAAATAGCTATAATGCAAAGTACGTCATATAAAAGAAATGTTGTTAATTGTTTTTGTAACTACATTATATGAATCGACTACGTCTTTGGTCGCCTACGTACGAAAGCTACTATATATTTAAGAGAAAGGCGCAAATAGCTTCTGGTAAACTGCTTTAAATTATCTATTGCTCATTGTGTGATTCAATAATCAATTAAAGCATTGTAGTAAGGGGTGTAGCTCATAAAATACATCTCATGATAGAAGAGCGTTCCTAGAGGCAATCCTTATTTGTCACTTATGAAAATCCATCTCTATCCAACTGATATCCTATATCAAGAGAACGGTTATTTGCGAATGTATCAACTGTAAATTATTTCAGTAGCTCTTCGGTTCCATCAAGTTTTATAAAGAGCAAGCAAGCAAGTGCAGTTGCACCATCAATAGTGTATAGTATGTCTGTCATTTCACGATCCCGAAGAAATGATAAATGGAATAGGCCTAAGACTGAATTAAATTTTGCCAAAAAATCCTACCTTGTCATGGGACCCGTCATTATTTGAATTGAAAACGTGATATAACGTTACAAAGCAGTAAAGAATTGAAGAGTGAGTACTAATGTAGATATTTTGTATAAAATCTGTAATATACCTGTTAAAGTACTAGTATATTATGTTATCTGTGGTGTAAGTGAAAGAGCGCAGCTTACCAAGGGTAGTTGCCGTTCTATATTTATTATATATTTTTGTTTTATAACCTGCACCTATCCTTTTTATAGCTACCTGAGATTATAATATGTAGCTACAGATTGATGTGAAAGAAGCCATAGCAAAACAGTGCTTCGGTTATGCTATAGCTCCTATATTCTGATGACGATGCTGTAGAACATCACATTATTGGATTAGATTAAATGAAAAATTGGGTCTTATCGGGTAAAAAAACAGACGGTCATACAACGACCGTCTATACTATGGCAACCTATTTTCTTATACTTCTTAAGAAACAATTTTTTCAGATAGATATCGCAATTTTGTAATTAAATATTCAAAGGTTCATTTAAGTACATCGTTAAAACTAAAAAAAAAAAATTAATAGTAAATACCAATATCAGGTTTCGCATTATGATTATACGTTTTTTGTTATTTCTCGTTTTCAACCGATAGTATACCAGTACGCCCTGGTTTCGCAAATGACACATACCCGCATACTTTATAGCTCTCAGGGTTTTCAATGGTGAGAGGAGTTTTTGTAATCGGTCCTGAAGTTTCCGAGATCAGCGCATTCAAACAAACATACATACCTAATCAAACATACCTTTCATAATATATTGACTCTATAACAAGGCGGCCAACTTTATTTATTACAAGGGTTTTAGTCGGTACTAAAAAAAAGTCGTCAGGTTTTATATAGACACTTCAAGAAAGAAAACACGTTTTCTGTAAGAGCGTTAGGAAAGTATATCTCTTTTGAGCTTTATTCTCAAAATCAAGCAGGTTGCATTCAATATTACCAATTGTTTCAAAGAATGTAATTATTATTTGAATCCTGTGGTATAGATTTCGATTTTAACAAGAACACAATGAAATCATATAGCCATTTATTTTTTATTTTTTTATTATTAATATAATATTATGTACTGTGTGTTTACATTATAATTGACACTTGAGATTTTAGAACGGAACCCACACTGACGTATACATTTAGTGTTGTTTGAACCTATAATAATTATTATCGATAAATATATTATACAGACATTACTTTTAAGTCAATTCTTTTAGTGAGAGACCTTTATTTTTCTAAAATTGATCACAGAAGCTATTTTTCTATTCTTGATAATTGAAAATACACATAAATATAAAGTATAATAAAAACGTGAATGTAAAACAGAATTATTCTCTATTTTAGTCTCGCTGCAGCAATTCATGGAATGCATATTGCAATGTTGATATTGTAATTTTAAACTGTATTATTATTTTATCAAAAGTTTTTTCATATGCAAATAGCACAAATTACTTACCTTCGCGTAGATATGCCAATGTAATTGTATATACATCGATTCTATTAATAAAACATGTTTTATTGAAATATGTAAAAAAAAGGTGTGTGTGCGATTCACACATGATAGAAGTGAAACTTCAGTAAATCGACAAAAGAATGAATAAAATAGTATGTATATTTCTGTCTCATTCTTTGCCGGCTTCATTCTACACATTTTTGTATTTGTGTCTCTTACCTGTCGTTTTTCCGTTGCATCAGGTTTGAAATCACAACGATTCTAAAGAAGTTTCACTTCAATAAAACTCAATATCGATATAAAAACATTTATATCAGGCACTACACTATTATGGAACCAATCAAAATGCGGCGACGCGAATGTTAAGTTACCAATCACGAAAGAGAATGGTTTCAGAACGAATACATATTCCGTAGTTACCACGATCCTCCGCTGGGCGCTGTTTCTGTTTGTAGTGTTTGTCAAGTTATTGACAACAATTTTTCGCCGCGCAGTCAACCTATTGCTAGGTAGTGCGAGTTTTATTTTATTAATTTGTGAAAGTGAGGTGTTTTTGTGCGGGATTGATAAAATGAATGCTGTATTTTAAAATCAACTGTGGCCTGTGATTATATATAATCGACAAAAGAATATTCCGGTGAGTTTTCAAAATTTTAGATAAGTTGGGTACTTTCGTAAGTTAGATCAAAAGATTTTACTTGTGAAATACTTTATCAAAATGATCATCACTATCACCTACGTGTGACTATACAATAATATGCTCAATTTTGGTGCGTAAACTTGTATAAACATGTAAATATTTTGTAAATTTCCATAATTCCATTTATTTATATTCCGTATTGGTTTTATTAGAAGTTTTTTTTAATTGTTAAAAAGTAAGCGTGAAGGTTACAATAGATAATTTATTATCAGTAATCATTCAGTTTCATATTATTGGTTAAACTACTTTTTCTATGAATATAACCATTTAAGATCAAATTATTTATAGCAGTTTAAAATACATAATGATTCGTTGAAGATATCGTTTGTAATTTTTTTATTGAGAGCAAAAATTACAGACATTTCACCACATTCATAAATATTACAATCCTTTGTACATCAATTATCAAAAGGTAATTAAAAAACCACATTCAGAAATATAACATTAGACACTAATCATTTTTCTAACAAACTTATCTAATTAGTCATTACATTTAAGGTCTGTTAATATTAAGATATTCAAAATATGTGTCTTGGTAATTAGTTTTGTTCAATGTACTTAATACCATTTCATAGCAGCTTTTAAAAATTATTTTTCCTAATAAGAATCTTGTATGATACAAAAAACAAATAAAATTTTTGATTGTTTTACATTTGACAAGACTAGAATCATTGGCTTAAGGTTGTCCAATAGCTTTTATCTTGCTCTAAAGATTTAGTTATAGTATTTTGTTATTAACATAACACAAGACACTCAGAAGCAAACCATATTCTAGTGCTGATAGTATTTTCGAAATTAGTTAAGAAGTTCTAGAAATAGCGTACTGCAATCTCTGAAACTTATTTTACACATATACATAAGGCATATAACACCTTTTAATTCATTAATAAAAGTACCTATTGTATACCAAATTTACAAATCTGTTTTTACATCTAAAAAAACAAAAGTAATTCTGTATGATTATTTCTATTTACACTTATCAGTGTAGAATTTACCAGTATCTATATAATATTATCAGGTAATTTGATAGCATCTATTTCTTTGTTTAACACAGGCCATTGTGCTACAATTGTATTGTTTGGTGGAAACAATGTTAATTTATCAACATTTTGTAATACAAGGTCAAATGTTTTTCATGTAGCCTGTCTAATTTTGTATATATTCATTTAAGTAAGGCCATAGTGTTTCTAATAGCAATAGTAATGCAAGCCTGTGTTTTTAACACACTTTTATTCATTTCACTTGTTTGTTTGTGTGTAACCAACGCTAGACTCATTTTTGACCTACTGTAGCTGAACTTAATTAAAATTTTGTAGTTTTATCCTCGTTATGATCTCCAGGATTAAATAATTTTGTATACTCAGTATAAGAGTAAGTGAAACAATGAAGTCAATTATATTATTATATCAAATTTTTAATATATATAAAGTACTTTATTATATTTATTTTAGTTTCTGAAGCTTTAAGTAATACTAGAATTTCTCTTGTGTGTATTAGAAATATGTTTTAAATGTTGATATATATCCTCTCTAAGTGACTTGACTTTATATATTACTATATTTTCATACTACAAAAGTATATTGATATCTTAATTCCACCAAATTGTGCAGGCTTGCATTAAATAGACATTGTCTAGGCCTTGTCCTAGTTGATTAATTAATTAACAAGTTGTAGACCCAATTGACTTACACTTATTTAAGAATTATGTCTTGTTAGATGAACTTTTATTGCCATAAAAAATTTGCAGTTACAATATTACTTACGTTATGGTGAAAATATATAAATATATAAAGCTAAAAACAAAAATATTACTTACGTACATTTGAATGTCATTTATTATCTTGATCATGAAATTATCAATAAAAATGTAATCAGATGATGAACAATAACTTTAATTGATCTAGAACAATGAAATAGGTATGCAATGAATATATATATTAAACATTCTTTGATGGATTGAAAGATAATGCTCTGGTTTTCCAACTTTTATTTGTAAAGGACATTACTTAGTGTCCAAAAATATCTTTCGTACGAGCTAATCAAGCTGTTCTAAAATATACTTTTTTTTTCTTAAGACATCTCCATCACAAATGTAATTCAAAGAATCTAATAAATACGTATGGATAAAACTTTACGAATATTTTGTACTAAACATTTTTCTTAACTTCTTTTACATCAGAAATAATTACTTAAAGAAATATTACCACTATTAACTACATTCTCCATATATAGTATCAAGACAAGTGATAAATATTACAGTAACTGTTACAAGTAATACTTCTTAATGTATTTATATAATAATTATTAACTAGACTACCTTCTGCTGGCAAAGAAAAACAAAGCAAAGCTTGGTGATATTATATGGGAGTAACAGAAATTGAGCCACCAGCTTGCATTGGAGAAGATACCACATGAAATAGTTACATACTACTGCCAGATGCCTGCTATGATAAAAAAACCTTCATGTCTAGAAGCTATCTGCAACTTGTAACTTTAACGTGTCAAGGGGTCTCTGGCTAAAGGAATAATTCTGTTATTTTTACCTTGCCAGAAAAATATGTTTAGATCACTCAGATCTCAGCAATGATTGGATGGCGGACTTATACTAATCTAAATATTCAAATAAGAAACCTTAAAAGATATCTTTACAGAAAGAGACCTTATCACTATAAGAGTGATCTCTTTCAGATAACCTACTGTATACAGTAATATCATAAAGGATGTGGTAGGTTAGAAAGTATATACTAGGTTTATAATTTTTATCTAATAATACATGTATCAATATTAATTAATATAAGTAATAAACTTATACAACTTATATAACGATTAGACACAAAAAATCCATATATATATAATTCTCGTATCACAATTTCAGTAACCATTCTCCTCTGAAATAGCTGGATCAATTCTCATGAAATTTTGTTTCAATATCAGTTAGGTCTGAGAATCGGCCAACATCTATTTTTGATACCCATAAATGTTAAGAGTAAGGCAGAACAGCGTTTGTCGGGTCAGCTAGTACGAATATTAAATAGAATAGAATACATGCCTACATACATTGTAATTTTAAGAGAGAAAAAATTAAATTAATTATATATCAGTAATTATCAATATAATATCAACACGTAATCTTTTATTCTGCTCAATAAAGTGGTATATCTACAATATAGTCATACTCATATATCGATAAATAATCGCTATCATGGCACTATATCACCAGCCCGATACCAAATTGCTTATCACAAGAAGCTCAGTGTCTAAGCGTCCGTATTCCTGACAACACAAAACATGGCCGAACTCCGCGCAGGAAAAGCCGGCATCAACGCTGAAGCTCAAGCTAGGATCAATAGCAAGTATAACAACGATATCGCCTTCGAAACTCTCGAATGGGTGAAGCAAGTCACAGGTGAGGATATCAACACCTCCGGCGATGCCGATAATCTTTATGAGATACTCAAGGATGGAACTCTGCTCTGCAAGCTAGTCAATAAATTCCAAGACGGTATCGTCAAGAAAATCAATCAATCATCCATGGCTTTCAAGTGCATGGAGAACATCAATGCATTCTTGGAAGCTGCTGTAAAGTTAGGCGTACCCCCCCAAGAAACATTCCAGACAATCGATCTGTGGGAGAAACAAAACCTATATTCAGTTATCATTTGCCTGCAATCGTTAGGAAGGAAAGCGGGAAATTATGGCTTGCCAGCCTTTGGGCCTAAAGAAGCTGAAAAGAATGTTCGAGAATTCAGTGAAGAGCAACTGAAAGCCGGCCAAAATGTTATTTCTCTGCAATATGGGACAAACAAAGGACAGCAATCGGGTATTTCGTTCGGCAATAGACGCCAAATGTAAAAATATTGATTAATCTAAGAACTTTTTGTATTTTAATAAAATAAACCATTTTATATTTTCTTTAAATGTATTTTTTGTTTTATTTAGGTGTGGTTTGTTGCAAAGGTTTCATTATCCGATTGAAGATAAGATAACATCGTTGTTTTATTGAGAGACTTGTACCTGGAAAAATACATTATTATTACCTTTACCTACAAAATACATGTAATTTTGATTTATGGGATATGTTTAATCAATTTCTTGTTGTATAAATTAAGATGTTACTTTAATCATGTGTTTTACCCTAATATCCTAACATAATTCTTTTATCACATTATATTACACAGGTTTGGAGAAGGTCAATGTATGGGTTCAAATTGCGCCATTCGACGTCATGACACCATCTATTGATCTATGCGGTATTTGGGTATTACACGGCGGTTCATACGTCATTATATTATATTGACGGTATCTTATATCTTTAAACGAGCAATTCTTGTATATATATTTGGAATCTCGGAATCGGCTCCAACGATTTTCATGAAATTTAGTATATGGGGGGTTTCGGGGGCGATAAATCGATATAGCTAGGAATTTTTTTTAGAAAATGTCATATTCGTGTTTTATCGACTTAAACTTACTTTTTTAACATATAGGAGGCGTTTGAGTAGTCCAATTTATTATGACTCTTCCTGACATCTATTCGCGAATAATAATAATACTGTAAATGCGAAAGTTTGTGAGGATGGATGTATATATATGTGTGTCTGTTACTCTTTCAAGCAAGAACTACTGCACCGATTGCAATGAAATTTGCTTCGTAGATAGCTGGACAACTGAAATAACACATAGGCACTTTTTATACCGATATTCCTACGGGATACGGACTTACGCGGTTTCAACCGCGGATCACAGCTAGTTAATACTTATTGATGCAATGTCGTATGATTCATTATTACTGAAATGTATTTTTATACCATTACAAAATTCCATGAAGTGCATTTAATGATCAAGACTATTGTTATGTTATCTTATCGATGCTTATCGCAAACTGCGGTGTAATTGATAAATAAAAGTATTATCTTGGGTTGTATATAATATTATTATATGATATACACAGACAAGCTGACTGGACATGCGTTGGTACTTGTTCCTATGTGTACCTTGTTTTTGGGTTTCGCAAATTTTACTATAAAATTATATCTTATTTTTTATTATCGATTGTAGACAGGCTGATTGAACCCCATTTAGGTTGGGTTTGATATAAATAGACATAAAATCTAATAACATAATTATTAAAATACGGGATATACTGCAAAGCAGTTTAATGTAAATAAAATATATTCATTTTTTAATTTGAACCTCATAAGTTACTTAATCATTAGGTACATAAATGCTTAGGTTAATCGTTGTGTCAGCTTGTAACAATTTCAAAGGCGAATGACGTAATTTTCGAAGGTAAAAAGCAATGACGTGTGGGTATATTATAAATGCTTACATTGCAGTATTTATAGCATTATTTAAATAAGACAAACGGCTGTTCAAATAAGGGGTTCAAAATGGACTCGGCTTAATGAGTCAGCTATACCATAAAACGATGTAAACAAAACATTTGAACCCTGCCGGAAGCAATGGTCATGCCTCGCTAGTCGACGGAAGCACGGATATCCTAACCAGGTTTTGAATTTATTATCCTACTCACACTTATCCATTATGCCTGTATAAGACAGGGACGTCAGTTTGTCTGTCGTGATTCGTGACGTAATTAAAGATTTTTTAGTATATTGTTAAAAAACAAAATTATTTTCAATAAAAGCCTAAAGATCTAAACTCCTGAGCCGAAGTTAGTTCGAGTAGAGATAATAAATGTTTTTGGAAGTAAGCCCGGAAATTTAATTTCGTCATCATCTCTACTGAATTCATTTACATCAAACTCATAACAATAACACTTAGATAGTGAACATAATATATAGATCGCCGTATATCGTTTATTGTATTAAAAAAAATACAGTTCAATATTTTTTTCTTTGTGCTAGAGAAATTTGAATGTGAAAGTGATGATCAAAGAAATTATTATAGCTGAATAAGATAAGAAATACTACGATGCATCTAATCACTACGTAACATGCCTATTAATCTGACTTGGAAAGTGTATGTAAATTTACTGGTCATGTTTTAAAATCGAAAATGATTTGACAAAAAAAATAATAGCGAGAAAGTAACATACGTATATCTATTATGAAATAATAAATGTACCTCTTATTACCGTTACAGTTATAACCGCGTTTTTGCTTTTCATCTTATCATTTTGTTATTTATTGTTAGTTTCAAGATTTTCTAGGGTTTATGAAGTTTAAGATACTAAATTCTACAGCTTCGTATATTTATAGCTGTTGCCCGTGGCTTCATTCGTGCAGCCAAGAAAATTAAAGTTGTCATCATATCACTCACATTTTAGTATAGCGCTTTCAATTGGAATTTATAATTTTCGAAGTGATTCAAATGCGCATTGTAGTGAAAAATCCCATTGGAATCGGATGTTTTACTGCGGGAAAAAATAGTTTATTTAGTTTACTCTACTTCTGGTCTCCAAACTTTCTCAAGCCACAAAATCCGTACCATAAAGTAACTCCATGGAAAGACAAGCAAACACACTCGCATTTATGAGAAATTATGTAAAAAATAATATAAGTGCGCTGTTGTTCGTTAGTAATTCATGTTAATATTCATTGTCTATTTAAAGATATCGTTGACGACATTACTAAATTCCATAAACCCCAACCTATTACCACCAAGAACTATATTATGTTAGGCAATATCGATTGTATTGGTGTGGCTTCCTGCCCTACATCCGCTTTATCCGTTTGCACACGATCAACGCGAAATACCCCGTGTATAATACACTCTTATTAACAGTTAAAATAATTACGTACATAAATATACTCTAGGGTGTCTGAAAAATATTTAAAATCAAAGGCAAATGTGACCTCATATTTGCCTCGCCATAGACTTTAGTCTACATAGCCTACTGGGAAAACCGTATAAAGTCCTTCATCCATTGTTTTAGGTCAGATATATCCAAATATCAAGAACATGTATTCAATACACACCTATATAAATTTCATTTGCAATAACACTATTATATGTAAAATGTCTATAAATAAAAAATCGTTTAGCCATTCGATTTCGAAACCCCTTAAGGCTCGTTAACCGTTATTCAATCAGCCCGAGATTATCTTCCACTAACGGCTGTACATCCGCTGATGAAACTTGCTTAACGCAAATTGCCATTTCTAATCAAATTGGTATTTACATTTGCCTCTTGGTTGCAGTAATCGGATGCTATAATAAAATTGCATAGGTATCTAAACATAGAGTATAATCTTTATCTAACGATTTAAATTGATGGAGTTCTACTGATTCCTTCTATATTTACGATAATATGCAATTTGGTGTTTGGGGAAAACTCTTACTAAATAATTTTTTTTTAGTTTATTTCCTTGTTGTTTTTTGTGTAAAGCAGAATCATCAACATTATTTTATATTTAAAGCAATGCAGACAAATGCAGATACCTACTAGTAAAAGGGAAATTATCTTGTTATAATCTCCTTCTTAGGTTAATTTGTTTGCAAAATTAAAGTTTACCGTAAATACCCTTTAAAATACATTTGACTTAATAATTTGATATGACTACAAATAGTAGATACCATTAAAATAACGTAATAGCTATATAAAAGGACCCGATATCAGATAGTTATAGTGACTTGCTTTTATCAAGTTTATTATGGCTGACTTTCTAATCTAATATGCCAATGAATATATATCAGGATGTGAGTGCTATAAATGTGAACAGAGTGAAAGCTCACTTGTGAGCAATTCATGATGCCTCCGTGAAATTGCACTAGGTAACAAATTGTTCTGTGTAATTCTTTACACTATGTGCCTAGAAAGTAAGCAAATCATCATTCATTATGCTGTCTAAACATAAATAAGTATCGAAATTAGCACTTCTCTGTTTGTACTGTTTACTTTTTAAATGCGAATGTATTTAATATCGTCTTTCATAGCTCCGTGCTTTGTCAAACGATCTCGTATATTTCCCCCTGTACTCACAAACAGTGTCTGGTATTGCACTAAGTACAGCCCTCTTGAAAAGTTATACAGTGGAACAGTGGTGGTGTTGTTGAAATAGATAATACCGCCTACGTATCCATTATACTCCCCTTCGAAAAGGCGAATGCAGTATTCTCTATCGTACTTCATATTACATAACGTGTATGTCTCTTTTCAATGAGACAGTTAATCTTCGTGTATTGAAAAACGAAAGTGCCACTACAAGCAGCAAGTCTTTGCACCTATTTACAATAATCTACTGGGATTTTGTGCTCATATGAAGAATAGATCCGATTTTTAACACAATTGTATTACCTTCTCCTGTATGTTTTTATGTAACCGCCTCTTTAAACTTGAGTTTGGCCAACTTTGAACTATACAATAATACCATGAGTTTATCCTCATTATGATCGCCAGGATTAAATAATGTACGTTCACTCGTAATATGCAAGTTACACAATCTAGAATCATTGTTTATGTTATCCATTACAGTGCTTCTTAATTTTTTAATTATATTTTTACCGCTGTTATTCGTTTTCCTCTATCACGATTACTTAGGCTGTTTTTTTCTGGAAGTTTTCTTTACCTACCGGAATTAAAATGCAGTCATCGTATATCGATCAATGCATTATTTATAACTTACTTATTAGCTGATATCGTCAATCGAATCATTTAACAATATACGAGGAATTTCAAAGATAACGATAATTAAAAGACTGATATGGAAAAGTATTTTATTTAATCTATTTGTTGTTTATTGGAACAAGAAATAAGAATACTATCAGAATACTTATTACAACTAATACATAATACCTCTGAAAAGTCAAAGTTTCTTTATAGTCACAACTGTACCGCGGGCATTTTGAGCAGATATTGTTACCAAATATGCTGATTCATAGACTTTAGACTCCGAATGAAATGGGAATATTAGATATAGGGATTTGCGGCCTTCGACTAGTATATACCGCAATAGCGATATTTATTGAACTAAGGACTGGAGTAACCTAGCTATTGTTGGTGCAATTAGTTGAGGTTTCTTATGCATTTGCAATTTGCACCTGCGTCATTCATATGTACCTCGTCACACATCCTCGCATGGGGGACTTTATTAATATGGCCCTGATGTTCCCCGCGATGATTTATTCGTTAACCTCATCTCAATTTGACCCTATTGATTTCAATTGCAATATTCAAGCTCTAATTAAAACCCTGTTTGTTACTCATTAATGAAGTACTCTGCTCTTATAAGTGTAGATGTGTGGGGTAACGGTTGGACACTACCAGCACGTACACGTACAATGTTATATCAACAAAAATACATCACATACACGTATATTACATATCGTCACACGTTTCCCCACATCCCAGGGGACAAAATGAATTGTTATATTCTCGGGATCCGGCAGTGGTTACGGTTTCATTGTTATTTTCTACCCTATAGGACGAGGTTTGAATCTAACAAAAAAGCAATTGCATATTAATTTTAATAGGTCTATGTAATTTATTCTTCTCTGCTAGTTTAATTCAGCAGGTGTTACAAAAGCACACAACAATTATTCATCGAATAAACATGGTTGGAATGAGATATGGCCTAGACTAATAATTAGTTCTGTAGGCAGATTTATAAGACGGTGAAGTTTTAATTATTATGAATGATGGTTTACCGAAGAAAAATAGCCACCGGTTGAGGATAATTTAGATCTTGTTTGGATGTTATAAGTCTAGGTGCTGTATATTATGACGCAACGTAAAACTTTTCCTTCTTCTTGTCAGTAACTCGATAATTTTTCTCTTGTGATGTAATAAAAAGATAAGTAGGTAGATAGTATGAATAGACGGTTACACGATTTGAAATGCTTAAAAAAAACATAAAGTCAGCGGAAATTTCAAAGCAGTTCCGTTTCGCTGCCTAACTAGTTTGTAGATTCGATTCGACACAGATAAATTTGTTTTTTATGTATTTGAGTTTCTATGAAATTAGATAAGATAATGTTTTAGGATTTGAATATGTATTGGATAAATATACACAACTATTAGTTCGAAGGATAATAGTATATCTATAGTAAGTGAATTTTCATCATTTTTACAAAGTAAACTACTAAGAATCGGACTTATGCGATGTATGCATACGTAAGTGATGTTTTTGCATAAAAATACCGTTTCACATGGCATTGCGTGGGTCAAATCTTTGAGTGGTCGGCGCAAACCAGTTCCGATAACCAAATACGGTTCATCCTTGGCATTGGACTGTGTTCAAGTGTGTTACCATTTTACGATGTCGATAAACTACAAAATAATTACCAATTAAAAAAACTGGTTACATACTTACGTTCTATCTACGTTATGATATTCATTTTGTTTATTAATATTGAAAACGAGAATTTAATACTAGTAAATAATTTTATTTTTGTTTTTTTATCTTTTGTAACAAGATTTTTTTAATAGTAAATAGCTCTTACTACTTAGGTATATTATTGATATTTTGGCTATATATGTGCATATATTACATCAATTATATATATATACAATACTTTTGTTGAATCATATTCAAAAAGATCTGTATGATCACTTTGTTATTTCAATTATGAATGTCCTGCCATTTTCGCTGTTATTTATTCAGAAAAAATATGAATAGTAATTATCTGAAACTAATTATACTTATGATCACAGCGTTTAAAATATATTTCATTTTAAATGATTGTCTTTGAACGTGTTGTCTTATACTAGCGAAGACAATTGGCAAATATAATCAGGTAAAACAATTACCACTAAAATTTCATTTCGATTGGGATGAGCGACATGAACTTGGATAGCTTCGGCCGTTATAAGAATTGGCGAAAGCGCGGGATCACACCAAAATAGACAATCTAAAGTACCACAATGCCTAGGCTCCATATCAAATTTATTACATCATATTATAATGTCTGAGAACTCACGTGATGGCAATTTAATAAACGTGTTAAAATACTTTCATAACCAGTTAATTGAGTGTGACTAATTGATAGCTGTATGAGCTAAAAAGTGGTGTAGCGTAACAGGTGTTTCCTTGTATGGATTGTTTTTTTTTACGTTATAATGTTTGTGTGTCAAAGCGTAAA
The DNA here is from genome assembly GCF_012273895.1 of Zerene cesonia. Lineage (NCBI taxonomy): Eukaryota > Metazoa > Arthropoda > Insecta > Lepidoptera > Pieridae > Zerene > Zerene cesonia. The sequence goes on from NC_052107.1 coordinate 5,284,274, forward strand.
AGAATTGCGAACAACAAAACGCTTTGGACGTTTTTAAGAGATGACGATCCAGAAACAACGCTATTAAGGGTGTTCTTCTATGAAGTATGAAGTATCGTTGTTCTATGAAGTAATGGTGTTCAGTAGTAGTGTTTCAGTGTTAAATATTGGTGTTCTTCTATGAAGTATAGACGACGAAGTCTTCAAATACTCTCATAAAACTTTAGCATTCAAAGCAAAGAAGTTTCTCAGCGAAGGACTCTTTAAATTTAGAATTGAAGAAGTTTAAAGAAAGCAGAACGAAGACTAATAAAAACCCCTTTGCGTAAAACAAGGCTATACCAGGGTTGAGTATCAAATATACAGTATAATATTAAGGTTTGCTTTACCTTCATTAATTGTTTTGAAATTAATATTAATTTAACAAGGTTGTATAATTTCAATCTTATTAAAATATATTTATTGTGTTTTAATTAAAACATGACTTTCAATAAACTGTTTATATTTATTCCATGTAAAACTCGTTGCACTTTCTAAGTAAAATATGTCGGTGAGATTAAATAGACATTAATTGCAGCCGACCTCAAAACGGTGTCCTCAGAGTACGTATTAGCTTTATGATCGAGAAATCTGTTTAATGAAAATATCTCCGTTATAGTAATTGCTTAAGCAGATCATTAGACTTGGTCTGGCCTATATGTATTTATTGTCATTTTATAGATTAATTTAAATACAGCTGTACTTTTAAGATAGATTAACTTATAATATATATATATATATATATATATACAAGAATTGCTCGTTTAAAGGTATAAGATATAAAATTGGAATCTCGGAATCGGCTCCAACGATTTTCATGAAATTAAGTATATAGTGGGTTTTTATTATTATGTTATTCGTACTTAAATATAATTTCCAAAAAACACAATTTATAAAAAAACAAAAAAAAAAAATACCGAGCAAAGCTCGGTCATCCAGGTACTTTATTTAAGTTGCAACCAAATGCAAGAAAAATTCGTGTCATTTAGAATGAAATAATTTTTATACCTACCTGTACAACATAAATACAACTGTATAAATGTAGTACTTTACTCTATTCGTTTTGCAATATTAACTATACAGTTGATGATAGTTGTTATTTGTCAGATAAATATTCTCAAATTGTAGTATCTTATATCTGAGAAAGATTTATAAATATTAACTTTAATAAACCATAGTATCTGCCTATAAATATACTTAGTCTCGCTCTGTAGAGTCGATAAGATAACAAGATAATATGAATACCACTTCGTTACTTTAACGGCATACCCTAACCGTTTGGTGTGACCCATTTGTATATTAAAATAAAATTTAACTTATTCATAATATGAAAGTATTGAAATGCAATAGCAATTGTGTCATTTAAATACTCCTATCGCGTGTTTTTTAATACACAATTTGATTTGAGACATGGTACATTTATAATATAAAACTTAGTAGGAAAACGTGTATATCAACTTGTTTCTTTAGAATTTATACAAAAGGAAAAATTACCTACTTCCGACCTACACACGTAACGATATATCAACATTTAAGCCGTTTTAATCCCCTTAGCATCATGTTACTCTATGCCATATGTAACTGGGGTAGAAGTTTATAATCTACTTTTTAAATTAGCAACGTATACGAACGTCTGAAGTATTAATAGTTAAGGTTGACTATTGTGTATTAATTATTTACATAATACTCCTAAGTGCATAACACTATATGAATACATAATAATGGTATTTAAGAACTTATGGTTGTTACCTCTTACTACTTAAATGCCTGCATCTATAGCGTCATTATAATTTGGTTTAATATTGGTATATCCAAAGATAATAATACATGTCCTTAGAATCTTCCAACACAACAAACATAATATGATATATAACTTGCCAAGTTTAGTGGGCCATCGTCATAAAATTTACATATAAATTCGCAAAGAGCTTTAGTATAACAGACTCGCCCAAGGCAGACCCAATTTAACAACAGGGTTAATTCGCAAAATCGCAGTGACCCGAAAGGTCTCCAATGGCAATTTAGCGAATCGCTGACTCACGAGATATTCGACAATCACTGTCGTCTGTCACTCGCCAGTGGCTCGCCGGCATTATGATATATATATATTGTATACATAGCAAAATGAGCTTTGCTCCTAGTTCGTTTATATTGGAGAGGATATAAATAAATTTCGTTTATTTACAATTTTGTGTTTATTATTTGAGACAATAATAAAATGAAGAAGGTTTCACATGTAAACTCTGGTCGCAATCAACGATTATTAAAAAAAAAAATGCGGTATTAAAAAAAAACATTAAATTTCAGCATAATTTACTTTGTTCGATTCGGAATAAAAACATCATAAAATGCTTTGAAAATAGTTTATAAGTATGCTGTATAATAGAATTACGTGCGTCTCCACAAATAAATGACGTATGAAACAGATGTCCTTACATAGCTCTCAGCGTTTCAAGATGATTCATTTGACATTTATCATTATTTATCTTAAAACTAAATGTAAGTATATGTCTGTACCTTCATATATACAAGTAGCTGACCCGGCAACCGCTTTCTGTCTTACTCTTATCATTTAGGGGTATGAAAAGTATATGTTGGCCGATTCTCAGACTTTCCAGAAATACAAATAAAATTTCATGAGAATCGGTCCAGCCGTTTCGGAGGAGTATGGTAACTAACATTGTGACACGAGAATTTTATATATATATATATATATATATATATATAGAGAAGATATACATTTTGTGAAATATAAAAATTATAACGAAAGACAAGAAGGAATAAGGCTGGCGTTACATTACCGGAATGCCTGTCTAAATTTTGAATTTGATTTCCGGTAGCGTGCCTCACACATATCTTTAAAAATTCATAATCCGACACTCATAACACGCTCTCTTATCTGCTGTCAAATTTGCAGCACATCTCAGACGATTCATAATCTTAATTGTGTGCGCCTGAATTCAGACGCAAAATGTTTCGGTCTGGAATTCGGAACCCACGTCAGGGACATTTTGTCAGATCAATCTGAAAAATTAAGAATCTCAAAAAAAACAGAATGTGTGTGAGGAACGGTGAAATTGTGCATTTCTATATTGTGGATAAGATTCTGAATTATTCAGAGAGTAAATCCGGCTGTGTAAGGCAGGCCAAATAAATATATAATAAATAAATAAAAAATGCGTATAATATACGCGAAATAATATACGCTAGGTGAGAAATTTTGAAAGAATAGAAAAAATTTGATCACGAGGCAGGATTCGAACCTGCGTATCTTGCCTAACCGTAGC
>NC_052107.1:5288578-5319200 GCF_012273895.1 Zerene cesonia
CTCGTGATCAAATTTTTTCTATTCTTTCAAAATTTCTCATTTATAAAGCATTTCAATGCTATAAAACTAAAAATTAATATACGCTATTTTAAAATAATTACGATTATTTTTCGATGAGGGTATTCAATTTATTATTTCTTCTACAAATATAGATATTAAGATCTGAATGAATGGACATAGTGTAAATATTGTAAAAATGTTACTTTTAGCTTTTACAATATTCAAGACCAGTCGTGAGGACTCACGTCTTGTTAGATGAACTCGATGAAATGGCTTTAAGGTCAATGGGTCAGGTCAAACGCCTCGGTAAGCAGAGAAATTCGTATCGCGGCCTTAATACAAACAAGTAAACTCCTTGTGGTGTTTTCGGCGTTTAAACGGCATTACTTTTTTGGATTCGCATTTAACGCGTTAACTTTTATTGATATATAACCTCAAGGTCGAAAAAGAACATTGCACATATAAAATAAACATCTAAGAGAGATGGTCATAATTTTTAGAAAGCACAGTAACAGCTGTGTCCTTTGTTCCAATATATATAATTATTTACAATAGATTCCTATTCATGTACGAATGATTTTCCCCTCTATTAGATGAATAGGCAAGGTCGTGCCAATCATCTAATTACTAAGAGCAGCGAGAGCACGTGGGTATTATTCATGCGCGATATTAATGCAATTAAGTCATTGTTAGCTGAAACAAAAGAACCTTAATGTGGGCTGTGATCAATAAGCTATATCGTTTACCTACGTGTGTTTTATTTGTTAGTTGTGTGGTGTGCGACCATATTATGAACTTTATCTGTGGCGGTATTAATCAAAGTATCGTACTATGATACTAAGCATTATCGTCAAACATTATTTATGATTTTTATCGATACAGTTATTGGTCTCTGTTTTATCAATTATAGATAATGAGTTTTTCTGTTAAAGAATTAATAAATTTGTATAAATAGACTTGAATATTGAATTGTAATATCCAATTGAAAAATATGGTGTATAGCTTTCATGTACATTACTAAAGCAAAAACAACATAAATAATATCACAATTTGCATGATACTCCACTCGGAGATTTTCTTTATGTAACATGCAACGCATCAATGTTAATGCTTGGGTACCTACCTAATGAATATCTACCTTATTCTATGGAAAAATTCTTTAAAAAATAATAGTCTATTTTACTCAATAATTGTTTCAAACAATTTGGAATCAACTTTCACAGTAGCCATAAAACCATTACTGTTCATTTATTTCCGCTATTCAAATTATGTTCTTGCGTTCTTGTCTCGTGATTCCATGCAATTTTCTCGACCGGATTTTAATGTAGACTGTTGTCTGATCTCATAAATCATTCCATTGTGTTTTATCATTGTCATTAAGATCTTGAACATATTTTCTTTAAGTTAAGTTTCCTCATTTAAGTATGCATTGTTAGCTGTAGCATCTTCTAAGGATATATGAAGATATGGTTGCTTAATCAATTACAGTTTAAAGTGCTCCTATTAGAATAGTCGTAACAAAGCTTATTAAAATAGTCCTTATGAAACGACTCAATCGTTTAGTTAAAAGACACTCAATGTACGTAGTTATAAATGGCTATACAGACCCACATTATCCCAGACCCTTTTATTTATTCTTATATATATTAGTAGTAGTATTTGATAGACAATGCAGCTTGCACTCTATACTACACAAATACGTATACGCGCAATGCAGCCAAAATAAGACTCATCGAAAAGTTTATAAGCAAACACGGATAATAATAAACGCTCATAATTCACATTATTTTAAAGAGGTTATATATATTTATTATATTTTAGTTTATTATGTGTATATTGTTCGTAAAGGTTTCATTATAGAAAAGTTGTCTTAACGACCTTTTGTAGGTACCAGGAGTCTTTCTGGAATGAACATTTTCCGCTTACCATAGCTGTCGGTTTATTATAAAGGACGAAAGTACTCGAGATATCTTCATGTCTATAGAGTATATAACGGCAGCCCACATAACAGCTACACCACTTAAACACGTCTGCGTTTTGTTTATCAACAGGCCGTTGTTTCGTTTCGAATGAGCACGATGCGGGCACCTCTGTATTTTATTTCCGGATTTACTCACCGGAACGGCTGGCGTCGAGTGGACTAGTTTTTTTGGAGTTCTGTACTGGTGGTTGTAAGCCTCGTTATTATGAGGAAATACAATGATCTGTATTGGTATTGTATTGTTGGGTTATAGTTTATGTTATTAGAAAATAATAAAACCTTTTATATATTTATTTGTTCCAACTATGCCTTGACTGGGCTAAAGTTTGTATGTACAAAGTAAAAATACTTAATAAAGAAGTAAATTAAACTATTTATGGAATACAATATAGCTACGGTACCTAAATATTATTTTCTAAATAATATCAACGGTTAATACAATTGCATAGATAGTGTCTAGTACTCATAAGGTTATTTTATACAAGTTTTTTTTTATTTAGATGAAATATACGGAACACGATATTGGCTATCTAACTATGCTTCGTCAATTACATAACAGCGTAATATCACAGGCATTCGTCACGAAAGCGATATAGCACCGTTCTCCATTCTCACTGAATATTTCGTTCCGCTGTTAATTTATTGCGTACGTTATATTTAATATTACTGTTATTATATAACTTCATAATTTTTAACACAATTAAATGAACTTAACCCAGATATTATTCTAGATTAAACTTTGTTGGACATTATCAATCAATCAAAAACTCAATGAAAATAAAAAAACGTATGCTTTACTATGGAGGGTTAAATTAATTTCGCGTATGTTCTTCGTTACTTTCTATTAAGGTACATTATAGAATCTGTATGATGGTTATGCCAGCGTTTTAAAGTATCCCCCAGGCACACTGTACATTGACGATTTTCTGTTTATTAAGGCCTTTAAAACTTTTTCTTTTAATTTTCTTATGGTTTAAATAAAGGTGTGATTTTTGCTACTCATCATTTTTTTACATGTTTCGAAAGTAGTAAAATATTCTGATGTGAAACCTGTTTTAGGATTAGGTACTTACAATATGCTAAAAAATTACATCGATTTTGACTTATAATCCGGACTGCATTTTTCAAAATCGTCAGTTATCTAGAGTAGTTTATTCATTTATCTAGTTGTGTATTTACCTGTCCTTGCTATACCAGTTTTACAGCTGTAATCACTTGCATCGGCCACAATAACACGAAGGTTACTGTGACGCGCACGTAATTTAATATTACTATGTAAAACTGTAAGTTATTAGGGTCGTCAACGCGTCTTTCAGTAAAACACTGAATAGAATATAAGCGTGTGGCATTAAATGTAACGTTAGCAATTAAATAAGCACTAATTGCATTCCCAATTTCCACTACCTAGGCGTAGATTTTATGCTGATTCTCTCAATTATACATTAGTTACGTGTAACCAAGCCGAATAAATTATGTGACCTATTAACAATAGGAATGCGTCGATAGAATATTGTGTGCATTATGACTAACTCCCTTGATTTCTCGAAGTATATGTATAATAAGATCCAAGTCAGCTACTGTAGGCACACTTACATCTGCCACTAAGATTTCTTTAAATATAATAGAACCATTAAAATTTTCTACAAAAAATTACGATTTCCATAGCCCTACCAAGTTAATTTTTTCATACGTCTTATGTCGGTGCAGTGGTGTAGGTAGCACATTGTTTCCGTGTTTAGATAATGCGATAAATGTGCCATCTTAGGTAGTCTATGGGCAAGTTTTATAGTATTTGGGTCTAAAGCATAACTGAAATCCGAATCACTTTTAAGTCACAATGTAATTGTTACAAAAATAACACTCCTCAAGTCAAATGTAATATACGTACCAACATTCAGTTTTAAGCATTTACTCTAAAAATAGATATCACCATTATTCGCACTGCAAGGAACTTCATTTCAGCGTTATGATGATCTACGCTGACGCTGTCATAATATTTTACATACGACTTAAGATGAATAATTCCTTCCAGTAAACAATGACGATCGACAAGCAGCTGGTGTGGGTCCGGGACCCGAGCGAGGGGTTCATCCTCGCCCGGCTGCAGGAGCTGATGGGCGAGGAGGCGGACGTGTTCCCCATCGACAACAAGTACCCCAAGCGGGTCGTCAACTTCGACGACATATTCCCCGCTGGCGATCCCGTCAAAGATGTTGATGATAACTGTGAGTTATAACTCTCCCTGCTAAACTGTTATTAGTCAGTGATACCAAAGATTATTGGAATTATTCTTTGTTGGTTTATTAGTATTGTTATTAAGAAGCACAATTTTTATTGATAGTTAAAATTAACAATATGTTTTATATTATACTTTTACACCTTGTTCCTATATAGCCCAAGATTGTGGGTTAAAATAATATGAAGTCGCAATAAAGCAATGTATCTGAAAAAAATAATCATTATTGTTAAATAAAATAAATATAATTTATAAGACAGCTTCACCATTTTGAATGTTTATACATTAAGTTTTTCTCGGTAATCGAATATTCGTAAAATCCTTCATGTGTGTAAATTATACATTATCTAGCTGGTTCCAATAATTGCTTTTAATCTTATTAAGAGACAGATTGCTAGACGATAGCATTAACGCTATGAGAATTACTGAGTGGTATAATAAGCGAAGTGACCTTTATAGACTTAACAGACATAATTAATACAATATGCACTATCGATTGACGGTTAAGCAGTTTATTAAATCAATAGAACATCTGAAGTTAATCCCTATTTATTATCAGAGGTTGATATCAGATCTAAAGCTGGAATTATATTTACAGGCGAACTTATGTTCCTGAACGAAGCAACGTTGCTAAACAATATAGTGACACGTTACAAGAAAAGCAAGATTTATGTAAGTATTACGATATAGCGTGAGTCACGTCACCTTGAGCACTCTGCACTGATATCGACCGTGTCGCGGTTTCATGTCGCTTTTACGATTTTATAGGCAAAGAGATTAGGAGAGTAGTGATAAATCTGAAGTGAGCATAGGAATTCAGAACTATAAGAATTGTCAAAGAAGCGATTGTACGCTATCTTAGTTTAAAGTCATATGGATGGGTTGGAATAATGGTCTATACATAAAAAGAAAAAAGCTGAAATATCCGATCAATGCAGTGTTTTTCTTATAACACTACTAGAATTCCTAATCTTAGATGTTTTTTTAAATTTAGGTTTCCTATTTTCTGGCTGTGAGATAACGATTATTAATTATTCTGTTTACATTTCAATAAATATTAGTCTATAATATATATTAGTCCTCTAAAAAAGAACCGGAGCATTTTGCATTATTAAGTAGTAATCCGTTATAAAATGTGCAACTATTAACCATAATAAATATACTAATACGAATAAAATAATAATACGAGTTACATATAGAAGTCATAATACTTAGCCGTTATACAGGTTCCCTAGGCCATGCTGAGTACATTATATAAGCGTCAAGCGTCGGCGGTATAAGACGGTTAATATAAATAAGCATATATTATATGGATTATGAGTGCTATAAGTACGTTATGTAAACACAGTCAAAACAAGTGTTTTACATTTTGTTTATTGTTATTGCGTTTAGTGAAAGTATCTGCTCGTATGGCGTATTTTTTTTTTGTAATGATGTCATTCGTGACTTTTTTTTTCTAAATTTCCTTAGTTATTATAGTTAAGCTAACTTGATTATTATTAACAATCATCACTTCTAAGGATACGCTGTTACACTAAATTAAGTGTCTATAACGAAACAATAACATAAAAGGTTATATATAACTACATAGTACGCTAATATCAAACGTGAAATTAAATATTGTACACCAAAAATTATTAACTGTTAATATTCTAATCCTGTCTTAATTTATTACGTAAATTGTAAGTGGGTGATTAGGAGCTCAGTTGAAACATTAAATATTCAACTTGTATATTAATTTAAATTTACATTCGATGTAATAAATAGCGATCTAAATGTCTTTCACTTTTCAGACATATGTAGCGAATATTCTCCTTGCTGTGAACCCATATGAAGACATTCCAGATATGTATTCGTCAAACACAATAAAAAAATATCAGGGCAAATCTTTGGGTGAATTACCTCCACACGTGTTCGCTATCGGTAAGCTATATTCAATTCTTTACATGCGTATTAAGGTTTAAAATGCTTTGAATGTCGTTTCATGTGCCGTTCAGATATTTAAAATTTTGTGTTCTTGGAAATTCAAAGCACTCAAATGTGGAATTTTACTTAACTTCATTAAGATATTAATTTTGAAACGTTTTTACTCCTCTAAAGTTGATAACATTTTAAAGTATTACTATAAAACACCCATAAACTTGAGTAATTTTATAATGATTTTATTGATTTTAGCTGACAAAGCATTCCGTGATATGAAATCCCTCAAGCAATCGCAATCCATCATAGTGTCCGGTGAATCAGGAGCGGGGAAAACTGAATCAACTAAATATATCCTGAAGTATTTGTGCGATCTTTGGGCTAAGGGGGCCGGACCAGTCGAACAGAAGATCTTAGATGGTGAGAAATTATAATACTTAATGTGATAATATCAAAATAAAAGCATTCTCCTTTAAATGAGATAATATTGTAAGATTGAGGGTATTTTTAAATACGGAAATAAACACCTGTGCCGGTGTTTGTTGTTATTGTCTTTAATATTTTAATGAGAAGGCAATTTAAAGCAACGTTATTAATAATAAAGTGACTAACTGTGACCTTGTCCCTAGACCGTGCTTGCTGTTGTGTATTCATAGATTGCGTGGGAGAAATTAAGGAGTTGAGTTCAATAAAAAACTTTAATTATTTTATGAGAGCCTCCTAGAACCTTGAATCAGAGTTTAAAATTAACAGACATATTTTTGTCATTTGAGCAACTTATTTTTCCCGTATCCCATATTAACTTGTATTTTTTTTTTTCGAAAAATTTCAGCCAATCCAATTCTAGAAGCTTTCGGTAACGCAAAAACAACAAGGAACAATAACAGTTCGCGTTTCGGCAAGTTCATGGAAGTGCACTTCAACAACAAGTACCACGTGGTCGGCGGGCATATATCGCATTACCTTCTAGAAAAGTCTAGAATATGCACCCAGAGCGCTGAAGAGAGGAACTATCACGTTTTCTATTTGCTGTGTGCGGGTGCGCCGCAGGAGTTGCGTGCCGCCTTGAAAATAACCAAACCGGATGATTATTTGGTGCGTTTCGGAATTATAATTAATATTGGTTTATTCGCATGATTAGTTTTTAACACCTTCAATCAATTAAATACACGAAATGTGATTTTTTTTTTGTTCGATCAGATACGCTATTTTTTTATACGTTACATTGACAGTTATTTATCTATTCTTTGCACGCAAAACGCATGATCAGGAATCTGATTAATTGTTGAAATGATTTTTGTTACAGTATTTAAAGAACGGATGTACGCAATATTTTACGTCCCCCCAGTCTGGGAAGAAAATAAGCGCGAGTCAAATGAGCAAACAGCACCAGACTAAGGGTGGTCTGCGAGATCCTATACTTGATGATGTCGAGGATTTCCAGAGGTTACACCAGGTACATTTTTGTCAATCATTAACACTTTATTTTCATTGCTTGAATATGAAACATTTTTTTTTAATTCCATATTAAAGTATACGTAGTATTTTATAAGTGGCAACACAACTATGAAAATATTAAGAGGCCACTATTTAAATATAGAACTATAACTAATATATAGTTCTATATTATATGGCACTAATGTTATGTTGGTCATATAGGCCTCATATAGGCCAACCTGTCACATAGATCATAATTATTAGTTATCTTACAATGAAGAACGTGAAAAAATAACTACATAATTTTTTTTATTTTATTTATTTATTACAGAAACAGTAGTACAAAATAATACAGACCCTGACCTTTGAACTAGTGGTGAACTGTGTCTCGAAGGCCAGTTTCTTCCAAACTTTTATCTTTATAAAAGTTTACAATACAGAGTTAAGAAAATAAAAATAATATACGGAAAAACAAATGACAGGCTACAATGATAGTATTTTCTTATGTTTGATTTAACGCGAGTATTATACATTTAAAAATTATAGACTTTTTAACGGATTTTAAACGCAATTTTTTCATTATATTTGTGGTCACGAGGAGACTGACACGCTCGCTGTAAAGTGTTCGAAACGTCGAGTTTAAAATTCGTTAAAAAGTCTTTAATTTCTAAGTCTACAATGATGTTTTTTCTTCTTACTAAAAATTTGTTGCTTCTTCCAGGCACTATCACGCGTCGGCCTCACCGAAGAAGAGCAGAAATCGGTGTACAGCGTAGTAGCAGCTGTGCTGCATCTCGGTAACATAGAGTTCGAAGAGGAAGGCGGGGCCAGGGGGGGCTGTAGGGTGTCCCCCCACTGCGAGAATGCTCTGCAGACCGCGGCCGACCTCCTGGGAGTGGAGGGGGGCGAGCTGAGGATGGCTCTGGTGTCCAGACTGATGCAGAGCTCTAGGGGGGGTATTAAGGGCACCGCTATCATGTAAGTGGATGTTTATTGATTGTGCAATGCAAACGCGAAGTTTTGTAGTAAATTTATATTTGAGAAGAGCGAAGAATCATGAATTCAATTCAATAATTAATATTGAATTTCGTGAATTTTTCGAATAGAGGCTTTTTCTACACGTGCTATATAACTATGTAAAACTCTAGTGTGTTTTTTTTTTTATTGATAACGTGATCCTGCCAAATGTATCGCAAATATCTTCAGTTTCATATAGATAATAGTTAAACACTCAAACAAAGCTTTTTGACAAAAATTGGATAGACTGAACCTTTACCTTTATTTATGCATAATAATCGTTATTGCCTTTATTTCTTCTTGTTCTTGCTTAGGAATACTGCTTGTTAATGTATTTTTACAGCAAAGCATCCAACACAATACTTCAATAAGGATGTCTTATCGCTTACGATTTAAATCACCCTTCAATCATCTATCACATATTCAAAATACGATTATGTTTGTCTGTTGCACGCATCCAATCTAGCCAACCGATTTGGTATGCGACTTTTAAATAATTCATAATGTTATCAATGTGCGTGTCTCGGCTAGTTTGTGTTTTGTATGGGACCTGCTACTGTATGTTCGCAAACACATGTGTCGTACCCATGTTGAGTTATTGTTAAATGCCATCGTTGCACCAGTATAAATATCGTATGTAAATCTATGTGAATTCATTAATCAATCACATCAAATCGCTTTTAGCGTTATTATAGTATTCGTATGATTAGTTGATTGATGTAACTCCATTTTTTTATTTGAAATTAATAACAGTTTGTTTGATCGATTGCATCGATTTTTTTTTTAATTTCAAGAAGAAAAGAAAAGAAACTTTTTTCATTATATCATCTGACCATTGTGATATTAACCTCTAATCACACAAACAAAAAAAATAGAAAAAAAATTAAAATAATAAACATTTGTAGGGTACCACTGAAAACGTACGAAGCAATGAGCGCTCGCGACGCGCTCGCTAAGGCTGTATATAGCCGCCTGTTCGATTACATCGTGTTTCGGATCAACAACAGCATCCCATTCCAAGCCTCGTCCTATTATATCGGAGTTCTGGATATCGCTGGGTTTGGTAAGAAGCAATGAAGTTAATTGATATAAGCGAGATTTTTTTTTGTTTAGTTCCGTTGAACAATGAGGATTTTCTTTTTTTTTTTATATTCAGTGCAGAGACAATAAACGTGAAAACTGATTTTTTTTTAATATCAAACTGCAACACTGAATTTTGTATGCTATTTATCTTCCACTAATCATTGTTATTAAATTCTCTTTACACACAAATTATTAAAGCAATTAAGCTAGTTAGCTAGCTTAGCAATAAAATGGTAATACAATACTCTAATCAATGAATGATATAAACTAATATGTATATTCATTAATCTGTATAAAAAAGTTTCTCCTCGTATCAGTCTCCTTAAAATTATAATTGTGTTTGTTATATATAAACAAGTATTAGATATAAGAATGTTTGTATTTAAGCGTCATTATCGTTAGCTCTTTAAATAAAAATTATAAAAGGAATTGTGTATTTCAGAATACTTCCAAATGAACAGCTTCGAGCAGTTCTGCATCAACTACTGCAACGAGAAGCTGCAGCAGTTCTTCAACGAGCGCATTCTGAAGAACGAGCAGGAGCTGTACCGGCGGGAGGGGCTCAACGTGCCCGAGATACGATTTGTGGACAACCAGGATTGTATTGGTGAGGTTTTTTTTCTCATGTCATCGTCGGCGATGGAGCTGCTGGGTCGCCTGGTGCTAAGCGCTACCACCGTCCATGAACATTTGGAGAGGCGTAAGGTCCATTGCAGATCTTTGTAGAGACAAATTAATTGTCGACTATAAGTTGGGAAAGGGATTAAGAAAGGATTTACGAGAGATTTGAAGAAATTCGTGCTGAAGCGTGCTCGCCTCCCACATTAAGAGCTGTTTTCACAAAGAGCTGCTTACACAAAGACGGCAATAACGATAACATTGACTTTTCTGTAACATTCTTATATTGGATTCACTTATATATTTCTATGAAACCGATTCTTTTAGGAGTAGATTCAGGCTTTAAACGGACCGATTTAACTCTAGCATTGTACACTTATAGAAAATTGGTGACAATTCAATTACCGAATGAGATTATCTTATCATCCCGATTAGGATCGCCACGATTAAATAATTTTCTTATTTACCTTACTTGAATAGGAACAAAGAAGAAAATTTTGATGACTATCATTAAACCATGTTTATTAGATTTTTGAAACTTAATTATTATTTGACCTATACGCTCAAAAGTCATATCCCTTATGATCAGCATACTGTAGATTTGGACTTCTTTATTTCGAGTATATATACAAAACCGAATGAAATTTTTATTACGTTTCAACACGAGCTTATCAAAGTAGTAGCAGCTGTTTAATTAAGACTAATCTAAAGTTCCAACTATAAGCGCGACTTTATTAAAGTACAATGTTAAGACGTTATGTATTGTTTTCATCTCTATGCAACATTCCAAAAGTTGGACTAATGCAGTTTTAACTTATTCCTTATGTTATTTCTTGTAGATCTCATCGAAAGCAAAAACCACGGGATATTCCACATACTGGACGAAGAGTCGAAGTTGCCTAAGCCTGAATTTGGCCACTTCACACACGCTGTCCATAAGGAACTTGGAGCTAATAATAATAGGTAAAACTATTATATAATTATGATAAATTATTGTAATTTTTTTAGAAACTTGCTGAATTATCGAGAATAATATATGTAGCATCATTGTGAAGTTAAAAATAAACATGATTTAAAAAAAAAATTACAGTGGTTTTTAAACGCCATGTATTAAAAAAATCATTAAAAAACGTTTGTATTGTTCATAATATGATGCATATACATTTTTATTTATAGAACCAATTCCGGCAGGTTACAAGTGCCACGTGCATCTCGCCTGAAAGCTCACCGTGTACTGCGGGATGATGAAGGATTCCTCTTGCGGCACTTTGCGGGCGCCGTCTGTTATAATACGGTATTTATTTTTACCGACTCCAAAAGGGTTAGGTATATTAATAAGCTTAATATGGGATTATATTACTAGTTGATTATTTAGAGTTATCGCCACAAAGATCTATGATTATTTGCATCAGTTATCTTAAAGAATATGATATATACTAATATATGTATCTTATTCTTTAAAATAACTGATGCAAATATTCATAGATCTTTGTATCGTGTATACAATTACTAATATCATTGACCACGTGATAATTTGTTCCGCAGAATCAATTCATAGAAAAGAACAACGACGCACTGCACGCGTCTCTCGAGTTCCTGATACAGGAGTCGAGGAATTCGCTCGTGCAGCAGTTGTTCCAAAACACTGACAACAACAATGCCAAAGGGAAACTGAACTTTATATCGGTTGGCGCTAAGTTCCAAACTCAGTTGTCGCAACTTATGGATAAGTTGAAGGAAAATGTAAGTCATTTTTTCTTTAACGTAAATTGTAAGGATAAATGTAATTTTGTTTGACTTTCTTTCGCGTCGCAGCGTTTGTTATGTAGCGTAAGAATTTTGTTTCTTTTTTGACTACTTTTTACTGCGTTAAAAACATGGCATTTCCATGACCATTTCCTTTGATTACGTAGAGAGAAATACATACTAAATATATCATAATTAAAGCGACAACTGAATTCATTTTATAACAGGCTTTTTTTCCAAAAACAGAAAATATATATAATTGTTTTAATCTTCAAAACATGTTTTAAATGTATGTTATTATCGTCATAATAAACATCACAATTTATTAGATGTAAATTTTTAATATAATTTTTTGTTACTGGCAATTTAAAAAAAAAACCTTTTTATCTCATCCTTTTTAATTTCTCAGGGCACAAACTTCGTGCGTTGCATCAAACCCAACTCCCGAATGGTGGGCGGTGCCATAGAGGGCTCTCTAGTGCTGACCCAGCTCCAATGTAGCGGCACTATTGCTGTCCTAGCTCTGATGGAACACGGCTATCCGTCTAGGGCTCCGTTTAATGATCTATATCAGATGTACAGGGCCTTTCTACCGCCGAAACTTAACGCTCTCTCGCCCAAAGTTTTCTGTCAGGTATGTAAGATATTATTTGGTCGGCTGATATTTCAAGACACATTAGAAAAAAAATTAAATACTAATTGAGGTTATTAATAGTAATATGTAATAGTTTCATATTAGATTTAATTATAGTGTATTATGTTGCCGTAACATATCACACATACAGCCAAATTCATTTTTCACAACCATGTTTACATTTTTTCAACTTAATTTTTGTTTTCCAGGCGATAGTCCACAGTTTCGGCCTCTCAGACAAGGACTACAAGTTCGGAGTCACACGCGTGTTTTTCCGCCCCGGAAAGTATTCAGAATTCGACACCATGATGAGGTCTGACCCAGAGAATTTGAAGTCAATAGTGGATTCGGTTCTCGCGTGGTTGGTTAAGTCGAGGTGGAGGAGGGCTGTGTTTTCAGTTCTGTCCACTATTAAGCGTGAGTATTTTTAATGTAGCTTTCTTAGACGTAGGGGCTGTTCGTATATACACGCGGCTTGATAAATCTGAACTTGTGAGGTGTTTAAGTGTGCTGAATGTGTGAAAGTTATCTGATTTTCACCGGAGAACTCTCTGTCATCGCTTGTTTTTCCAGTAATAGCTTGTTGAAATCATTTTTATCAATGCTACTCATTAAATGTATCGGTATTTATATTTGACAAGTTTCAACTTATTATACATTTGTATTTTTATTTTACTCTATTTTACATTATATAATTCATATTAAAATCAAAATTTCCATGATTCCAGTGAAAAACAAGATCCTATACCGCCGCTCGTGCCTCGTACTGATCCAAAAGACGGTTCGCGGGTACTTAGTGCGACGCCAGCACAAACCCCGTTACACCACCATAGCGAATATAAAAGCGCTCGAACACAACCTCAAGGAAATGGACTCTGTTATATCGCAGCTCAAAGACGAGAGGGACAACGCTAAACGGAACATTGAGAACCTGAGAAATGCCATTAGGAACGCGTGTGCGGCCATCAAGGTGATTACATATTTATATCCGACATATTTATATATTTATATATCTATGTCGAAATGGTGTTACTGTCCTATATTCACGTTAGTAATTGAGATAATAGAATATGTTTTTTGTAGCGTATTTGTATTAGGAAGTTTTAAAATATCCTGAGTATTGTCAAAATATTCTGGAATCTTAAATATATGTCTTAATGTTCGTCGTATTGTTTTCAGAGCAATGAGAAAATAAGTCCTTCAGAAATCGATCAGATTTACAACAAGATAAGGAAAGACGTCGAAACACAGATGAGCGCTCTACAAAAAGCAATGGTGGATCAAAAGAACAGGTTAGTGTTTAACAGTATTAAATATTTAATTAATTTTTTTTATTGAATCAAACACTTAACCTAACTTTATAGATAAGTACATCACGGTAGCAGTACAAGAATATAACAATTAAAGGTTCAAGATCTTTGCTAGGTTACAGAGTAACCTGTATTAAACATATCAGTACCTTCCCCATATCATTAATATAGCTCAATATAATTAAAAAGTCTAATATTATTAAAAAGTCATTGTTATATAATAATCAGATAAATTATAGTTTTACTATAAAATACATGCATTTATTTTCCATGTTTCTAATTAAAAAAAAAAGAAGAAATCAGTACACTGAATTTAAAAGATGGTGTTATTGTAATAATACGAAAGTACTATTAACTTTATTTCAGGGAAGAACAGGAAAGATTGCGTAGACTCGAAGCGGAGATGCGTTTGGCAGAAGAGGCGAAGAGGAAAGAAGCAGAGCGACTAAGGCAAGAAGAGGAAAACAGGAGGCTGTATGTTTAATTTATCTCTCTTTTACATTTGAAAGGTCGAGCCTAATAAAATTCGTATATAGTATCTATTAGTTATGCAAAAATTCAACATACATAGGTCTTTTACAAATGTAATATTGGCTGTTTATAAAATTACATTTTATATGTATGAATCCTATATTCACAGCGAAAATTCATCCACTTTTCATGAAAAATTAACAAAAAAACTCAACAGACCGAAATAGTGTCATCTCGTTCAAGTTCTATGGGTAGGTGAGGTAGTTGACAGCCAAAATGAAATTACTTCTATATACTATTTAACATTCACAACCATCAATAAATTATATGTGCATATTAAAAATTTCTTATAATCAATATACAGGAAAGCGGAAATAGAAGCTCGCAGAAAGTTAGAGGAGGCGGAACGTGCGCGCCAAGAGGAACAAGACAGGATTGCGGCGATGCAGCTTCAGCAGCAGCTCGAGCAGGCTGCAAGACAGGATCTGGAGAGCCGCGAGAGGTTTGTATGGGGGTGTTCAATAAGAGGCAAAAATAAAGAGGGGGGAGGGGAGGTAGAAGTACGGTACACTATACTTTTATAGTGTAGGCGAGGACTTGTATAAATATGAATCCTACTGTGTGAACTTGAAAATTGTAATATAAGGCAACAAAAATCGGTAGCGGTATAAAAAAATTATGTACTACAAAATGTGTGATATGTGGGTGAAAATGATGTTGATTCTATAGTGAATCTCCTATTACATTATTATATACAAAAACCACCACGTTGTGCGCGGTATATGTAGAATGTATTGATCATGGGATTATGGTGTTAATTTTTATTTTTTTTTATTTTATAGATTAGAGCAAGAGCGTCGTGACCACGAAATGGCGGTGCGTCTCGCGAAGGAAACCAATGGCCACGTGGAAGGATCGCCGCCACAGTTGAGAAGGTATTGTGAATTAATCAATAATATTATTGAATATTCATTAAATGTTGTGTCTCAAAAGAACTTGCAAAAAATGTGATGCACATGGTCTACTTTTTATTTTTGTATATTAAATTTTTTTTGCAAGTTAAACGCTCAGGAATAATTTTGTTAAACAATCAAATACCATTACATTGTAGAAAAGGCACTTATTAAACGAAATAAAACAATATGCACACTACAATCTTGCCTTTCTGCTTACTATTTTATTGTATATAAAAAGTGGTTGTTTGGCGACGATACTTCTTTTTTCTAGCTTAAGAATACATCGAAATAATATTGTAATATGTTTGCACAGTTTCCCAACAATGGACTCAGTGAACGGAGAAAATAAATTGAACAGGTATCGAGTGAGACAAAATATAGACGTTTTCTCTATCGCACGCCTATTATCCTCTTTCAATATTTATCTTTATCTGTGGTTAAAGTAAAAATTAAAAACGAAATGTATTGGTTTCACTAGTAATAATATATATTATAATAGGTATTTAATATATATTGTTTTTGTATTGAAAGAGGATTATTTCTTGACAAAACTAACTTCTAACATTTTGCGCTATCGCTTATCTATTACTTTTTGCACGTTGACAACGCGTACCTAATAACATACAATTTTTTTACAAGTAGAAAATGTTTTAAAACTTTTTCTCTCATTCTGACATAACAAAATTCGCATGTGAGAAAACGAGTTAGCATGATTTGTGATTAACATTAATTGCTTGATAATAATCAATCTACTTAAAAATCCGCTTCAAAATATTGATGCATCCTTTTGTGGAATAAATTGTATTAATAAGTACAGTAGTAAGTAGTAGTAAAGTAGCATGTGTGTGTAAATAACCAATTGATTAATGTAGTTTTATTAGTAATATGCTTTTAATTAAAATAGAATAAGTTATAACAGTTTGTTTGTTGTGTTCATTATTTTGTTTTTTATCAACTTTTTTTTCTTATTTCGACTTCTCGCCTTTTTTGGATCTCTTTCAAATATATAATACTTATGTCTTGTCTGATATTTCCTTGTTTTTTTTTTTCAAGTTGTTGGTCAGATGTAAAATTGCGCTGATATAATTGTAAATTTGTAACATTTAAAATTTCCTACTATTGGGATTTAGATCAACTTCAATAAATAAAAAAAAACATTTAAGGGTATGTATATTTTTGACCCAGTATATTATGAAGTTAAATAAAACAAAGAGCATTTGACCTTTTTTTTTAATAAAAAAATATTTTTGTACCGATAGATATTAATAAATATAATCTATTTAAATATCGACATAAAATTAGCCAGGGGTTTTCTTTTGTGTAAATAATAAATATGTATACAATTCATAGGTCTGAGCGAGTTCGCATGCAGCAAGCGATGCAAGGCAAGCAAAAGTACGATCTATCGAAGTGGAAGTATTCGGAACTACGGGACACAATCAATACGTCGTGTGATATTGAACTGTTGGAGGTATTTATACTATACCTATGAAAATTTTGTAAAATTTAATAATATTAGAGGATATTTATACCATAATAGAGTAACTAAAGTAACGATTATATTATGATAACCTCAAGTTGGCACTGATTAATATGCTCTTCACCTACATTATACTAGAATCCCTAAAGTTAAAAAACAACTTTTTAATTAAACGTTAAAATTGATACAATTCAATTATATTTAATATATAATAGTTATTTTTTCACAGATAAATACAAAAGATCATCATGCTAAAATAGCTTATATCTTAAAATAAATGTGTGCCACGGGCGAAGCCGAGGCACACCGCTATTCACTCGTATGTACCCAACGTCTAAAACACTTGAAGATCAATTATAAATCCAACAGTGCAAGAATTTTTGAAATGAGTTCAATAGTTCCTGAGATTAGCGCGTTCAAACAAAAAAACTCTTCAGCTCTCTTGTATATTATAAGTATAGACAAGGCGGCTGGTTGATAAGCACGGGTTGTATGTCGCAGGCCTGCCGGCACGAGTTCCACCGGCGGCTGAAGGTGTACCACGCGTGGAAGGCGAAGAACGCACGCAAGAGCACCATGGCCGACCAGGAGCGGGCCCCACAGTCCATCATGGATGCCGGTGAGTGCTCCGGACTGGGAGGTGGAGGTGGTGACCATGTCGGGGTTAATGGGGTTGAATAGAAAAATTTTGATCACAAGACGGGATTCGGACCCACGTCGTTTTGTTACATCGTAGGAAAATTATAAAGTATCCTTTAAAATTTATAAAGCTATACATGCTATAAATCTAAAATTTAAGTGTTTGTTATGCTTACAAGTGAGAAATTGTTTATTAAATATTGTTAAAATTTTGATGGGGGGATCCCTGAGAGTTTTTCTTTAAAATCTCGCACTACACGTGAAATAAACGCCGTTATCGCAATGCCTTACAGCAAAGACGCCCCGGGTGGCGCAGAAGGGCGAGATCCTGGGGGCGCGCCACCGCTACTTCCGCATCCCGTTCGTGCGCGCCGGCGACAACGCGGCGGACAAGCGCGGCTGGTGGTACGCGCACTTCGACGGCCAGTACGTGGCGCGCCAGATGGAGCTGCACGCCGACAAGACGCCCGTGCTGCTGCAGGCCGGTCAGTGTCACTGTGCTCGCCGGCTCGCCGGAACCAGCTGCAATAATATTCGAGGCTAGACGCTCGTCCCGGCTCCGTCTGGATAACAAGATTCCTGTTTAATCCCATTGAGCATTTAATAGGGATAGAAGTTTCCTATCGCCAAGTCAGTTCAGGCCCTGTCTGTGTATCAAATTTCATCAAAATCCGCAATCAGCAGTTTCAGTGTGATTGACGGACAAACATCTAAACAAACAAACTTTAACGTCACGCTAATATTAAAAATGTGACATTAGTCTGAATAGTGTGAAAATGTGATAACGTAACTTAGTGAAACCGAGAAACTTCTAAAAGAAGCTGCTTTCTCTGTGAAATATTCATTTAAAAGAGCACTCAATATGTTAGGGAGTTAATAAATGTCTGTAATAAATCACATTAATAAAATGTATGCGTTCCAGGTATCGATGACATGCAAATGTGCGAGCTGAGCCTGGACGAGACAGGGCTGACCCGCAAGCGCGGCGCCGAGGTGCTGGAGCACGAGTTCGAGCGCGAGTGGGCCCGCCACGGGGGCCCGCCCTATCGCCCATCGCACTAGGTAATAAATCTCCCTCTCTCCGTCCTCTCTCTCTCACTCCATCTCTTCTTCCACTTCTCTCTACTCTAGAAATCGTGGAGTTTTTGTTTTAATAAAAAAATTGCTAAAATGTTTAAACTTCTATAAAATTAAGCCGAAATCCGTTAATTTATTGTCACATTAAATATGAATACTGTGTACCATACATAACCTTGTTTTGTAATAAAACATAGTATTGAAATGTTCAATACAATCATTAATATTTTGTTTCCAGACAATAACATCGAGTACACCATTAAGAAGAGTATTAAAATATAAATTATTCTAAAAACGTAGCGCTTTCAACTGTGCCTTCAAAGGTAGATAGTGCAATATATGAGTCCGCAGTGACTGTGATTATACAAGTACACAATTTAGACGTAATTTACGTAAACGGAACTATTTATCAACAGATCATAATGGATTTTGTGATTTTTGATTTAGCAATTGATTATTGTGACTTGTTTACATTTAGGCAAAAAATATATTATCCGTCATTAGTTGAGATTGTAAATTTTATTAATTAATTTATGTAGACGTTAGCAAATCGAGAACGAATAAATTTATATAAACCTTAGGTCAATATGATATAACTTAACTGTTTTATGGTTGTAAACGACGATTATTTTAGACAAAAAAAATAGTACATAAATGTTGGCATTCCTAAAACATATTAAATGTAATCATAAGTTGAAAGTATTATTACTACACTTAGTACACTTTTTGTCTATTTTGTTAGACGGCTTACTTAACTTATTACGATGAACACAATTCTACACAGAGGTCAGTTAAAAGAACTTTATTACAGCATGTGATCTAATTGTTGCCTTGAATTAAAAAAAAATACATGATTCCAACTACTTACATATCGAAATTTTTATTGACATCTTACAAGTACATATATACATTTATATTTAATTATAATATATTCACAAAGCATGTGGACAAAATATTATTAAAAATAGCTGTGTGCATTATTTAATAGCATTTATATTTATATAAAGTACTAGAATAATGAAAAGAGAAGGTATTAAATGTAAGATGAATATTATATACCTAAACGAAATAATAAGAAATTAAGTGATAGTTCAACACTTCAGTTACAGTACTTTAATAAAATTTTCGTAATTTCTATCCAATAATATATTTTCGAACTATTTATTCTGACTCAGCGTCTTAAACTTTCTGTATATTTGTTATTGAGACATTCCTATTGAACTTTAAGACTGGGCTACGGCTTTGTATCAAAATTATACAATTTTCCAGTATTTTATGTATGCATTTTTTTACAGTATTGAGTACATTCCTACCAGAGCTTGGCGGTTTTAAAATATAGTGTTAGATTTGTAAACTTAGTACAATAATATATGAGTGCCTTTTATGCCGTGAAGTACATGAATTTGTGTTATGCTTTACCAAATAAATATAGGATTGTATTAAGTTTATGTGTTTTATTTTATAAATGTCGTCTTGCAAAATCTGATACTTATTCCCTGATACATAAAATTCCCATTATTACGTTTTAATCATCCACCGAAAATTCGGATCAGACCGAATCCAGAATCTCACGATAGTTGTCTATCCAGGTGGCTTCTATTTGGTGAACTATGCTTAATGGATCTTGTAGTTGGGTTGTAAAATGTTGGGATGTATAGTTAAAAAAAAAAAACATCAAATAAATTTACTTTTATGTCGTTTTATCGCTATATATATCTATTATTTCACGCCTGTTTTCCGTGGGGATATGGTACTTCCCCGATGCGAGATGGCCTAATTCATGCCGAAGCGTGCTCGGCTCCCACATTAAAAATTATTATACATATAGCCTATTAGGTAATACGTAGTATTTTGTTTACTCTGTGGAAGCTATAAGCAAATTACGTACAATTTAATACCTGTGGAAATTTGCGCACGATGTGTTTTCATTGGTCGTTTCTATTGTACCTAAAAATAACTCGGATGACAGTTTTGACTTATGACACTGACATTTCTAAATAAACTTTATAAACATAAAAAATGAAAGATCGCCTATTATTTTGATTTGTGAAATGAGCACACTTTGCTATTTATAGATAAGTGAAAGTTTCCTTAAATAAGACAGTTTGATGCGAGATATACAACAACTAATTGCTATAACTTTACTCGTACAGATTTAATTGAAAGGCTTTTTATTTAAACTTAAATACCGCATGACATAATGCACCTTGGTCTCCGGATTCTTGCGTTGTTATTTGTTATCACCAAAACAAACTCGTTGCCGTACGATGGTGAGATAATTTTCAATGGGTTACTTCATTAGCTATTAATAGCTAGCATTGATAAATATGTAGGTAGGTACAGATGAATTGAATAATTTGTTAAATATTTCAATAACATTATTTACAGTGCATTGGCTTGGTGGACCAACTGTGATAGATAGAGAGATATCTCCCTCAAAACAATCAATAGATATATATTGCTATTCAGGTTCACCCAAAAATTTGCTGGCTTTGTGGCAAACTGTAAAGGTAATACATCCCAATATTTAAAGTAATATCATTATAACTTAAGTTCAATAGTGGTTTTTACACATATTTTATACTGTAAGTAATTAAATATTAAATTCATTGTGTCAATTTTTGAATTGAATATGTATAGGTTTATGGGACATTGCCAAACATTAGTAATAACATAGCTTTAAGAAATTTTTTGTCAAATAAGTTGTATGCAAATTGCTAAAAGATTGTTAATTATATTTGATCCAATGTTAATTTTATCAATATTAATAGATATTCCAATGAAATATAAAATATTTGAGATAATAATCCAATCAGTATTTGATTTGATTTTAAATATTGTGTATAGTGATGTGTCTTTTTCTATAACTTCTACAAATAAATAGGAAAATATAATGAGAACATAGTATAAACTGATAGTTCTTACTGCAAAAATCACCCTTGCTGGTCTAAGTAGCTTAATTGTATTTTTACTGCAGAGACAAGACAAAAAAAATATCCTTGAACTAATGTCATTTCTTTTCAGTTTAATATAAAAATACAAAATGAAGAATTCAGTCAGTATCTGGGTGATAATCCAGAACAAGTTTATAAGGATTACACAGAGGATAGCTATGGTTGGGCCGTTGTCAATCCTTTCCAGAAGAAAGTGTATAGAAGTGTCTCCATTAATCTCTTTACTCCTACATGTATGGCTATCAATACCAAACAAAAACACAGTATTGAGTTACAAATGCAAAGTAAGTTTATTTCTTGGTATTCAGTTATTGTCAATATTTCTATGTTTCCTGCTAAAAAGATGGCGGAATAGGTCTTATGAATATTATTGTTTATAGCTATTATACTTTTCTATTGAGTGCCTTTGATTAAAATCAATGTAAAATGTGTGTAGAATGTCTATGAAGGCTATGAAAAAGCTATTATGTATAGACAAAAAACTATGATTGCTTATAATTTGATGATTAAAAAAAATGATTTTATTTTTTTATGCATTTTTAAAACGAGTTATTTTTGAAAATGAAATGTTGGAAGGATATAATCTTAAACAATTTTGAAAAATGGAACAGACTTTAAAATATATTTTCTAACATGGCATATTAATTGTGGATAGAAATTTTATTATATCTGATTGTTCCAAATGTTTTAAGCTATGATTTTATACTTGTAGGAGTGGATTTATGGCGTGTCCTGATAATGGTATCAGGTATAGTATTGATATTTACATCGCGAGCACTTAGCGGCAATCCAGTGTTCTTCTACTTATGTGGTATCATTGTGGGAGTCTCAGCATCTTTTATGGTGCTTGTTTATTATATTAGCAGGTTATTGCCAAAGGTTAGTTGAATTCTGGTATTTTAAAATTTACCACCATTTTTTGTGTACATAATGAATGGATGTTGTGCTGTTTGTATGAAAATACATATTCATTTATGGTTAGGTTTCAAGTACAAACAACCATATTAAATGTTTTGTTATTGCTATAAGGTTTAAATAAATCAAGGTTAAGTAATAAGGTCATAAATTAGATGGAAGACCAATTTTTATGCAATTGCTCTTTATCTTATTTTAACTCTTAGTGACCTTGTGAGTTGACCGATTTTCTGGATCATATAATTTAGCTTAGAAAATGTAGGATATACAATTAAAGTATATGTATTTTTAAATAGTTACATATTTAAATTGCTTATAATGTTTGTGTTCAATCTTTCAGAAAACTCTAACATATGGCATATTGATTGGAGGCTGGACAGTGGGAGTGTACCTATTCCAGCAGATTTGGGAGAACATAAGAACTCTTTTAGTGTCATACCAGGCTTATTTGTTCTGGTATACATTCCTAGCTGGATTTATCAGTTTTGTTGTATGCTACCGGATTGGACCACCTAAGAATCAGCGGAGTAAAAATTTGGTCATGTGGACCCTGCAGGTAAGTGAAACTACTACCAGTACAATTTCTTTGTGACCAATATCAATGCTTTTATTTTTTTTTATACACATAGTTATTCTTATATTTTTAATTTATCTTTAAAACTGATATAGATTTCATTCAGATTGTATCGCACTAATATTATAAATGTGAAAGTTTGTTTGTTTGTTTGGATGTTTATCTGTCAGTAAAACTGAAACTACTGAATGTATTTTGATGAAATTTGGTGTACAGACATGGTATCAGCTGACTAGGATGGTAGGACACTTTTATCCCGATTAAATGCTCCCTTGGGATAAACAGGAGTAGGAAGTCACTAAATCTATACCAATATTATAAAGCCTTAGAGTTTGTTTGTTTGAATGCACTAATCTCAGGAACTATCGATCCGATTTGAAAAATTCTTTCAGTGTTAGGTAGCCCATTTATGGAGGAGGGCTATACATGTACCACGGGCTAAGTCGGGGCGGATGTCTAGTCATTTGTAAATATCCTACTTCCACGCTAGCAAAGCCGCGGGTGGAAGTTAGTAGTGAATAATAAACTTCATAGGATTTCTCGTAAAAAGCTCTTTCTGATTTGCAGCTGGTCGGCGTATTTACCACATTCTTCAGCAGCCAGTACCAGGAGGCGTCAGCGGCCGTCGTGATCGCCGCGCTCGTTGCCAAGTACTTCCCCAAGTCGTGGACGTATACCATTCAGGGCTACTGGTGAGAATGTCCTATGTTTTTATGTTATCATTATTCTATGGTTATTTATGCACGTCTCTAGAGGTTGGAGCTTATGTGGATTATATTATGCTGCTTAGCTGCGTCCCGCAATTTCACTCGGCTAAATAAACGAGTTTTTCCTTTGAACCCCAGTGATCCATCAAAGTTATTCCACATTACATCAGCTATCTGCCAGTGAAAATTCCGTCGAAATCGGTCTAGCCTTTCCGGAGATAATCAGGAACAAACAGACATACAAAAATTGTGTTCAATGTTATTCAAATGTATAAATAACGTATAGAGATATGATTGAGATTTTTTTTTATTTTCTTTAAAAATTTATTGTGTTCCTGTAGGCGCAGAAAGTTTCCCCCCAAGCCGCGGCTGCTGAGCAGCGAGGAGTACTACGAGCAGGGAGCGCGCGAGACCAAGCGTGCGCTGGAGCAGCTCCGCGAGCACTGCGCCAGCCCCGACTGCGCGCAGTGGCGCGTCATGCTCAAGCTGCATGACGCCAAGCGGTGAGTGTCGTGTGTTCGCAGCATAAGCGGCCCGACTGATTGGACTAAGTCTCAAACACCCTAATGGTACGTTTACACGCTTACCAAGTTTCGACAAGCGACCACAAACACAAGCGCGTAAATGGGCTATTTGACTTGGCTTGTGAACGTCTCATATGATACGTTTACACGCCTGGTATGGATTGACAAATTTGGGAATTATTTACACGCTTGCGGATGCGTTAGTTTGTAGTTTGCTTCGTTTGATCCGTGTCCAAAAACCGAACTGACTCGACAGCGTACAAGCTCTTACATGCTTGCACAAGCCAAGCCGAACACCCCATTTACGTTTTGTATTTTTGGTCGCTTGTCGAGACTTGCCAAGCGTGTAAACGTATCATAAGCACTTTAGCAGCACAAGACGTCGTTACAACCTGACGTGTCATCTTTCTTGATATTTAAAAATGTAAAGTATGCGAGACCGTTTGCATTTATAAGGTATACGGCACACATTACAATAGCATAATGTTTTATTTATTTATGCTTTATCACAAATGTTATGTTATTATGTTAGACTTAACACTACGAAGTAAAAATTTTATAAGTACAGCATCGTTAATAAAATATATATTTTCAAACAGTTTCGCAAGTTTCGTAGAAGGCGACTCTCATCTCAGCGACGACGAAATAGTAGACTATGAATCCTACGCCTTCTCGCTGGAGCGCACCAAACCTGTCGCAAATTCCACCAGGAACAACATGGAAATATCGGACGATGATTCTTCTGAAGACTTTGATGAGTTATGAAAAGACATTTGTTTTAGCTTCAGGTTTGTTTACATTAATGTTTTATGTATCGGAATGATGGATACAATTATACTAGTCTTATTATAACGTTTTGCAAATGAAAAAAGTAAAATCAATACATTTAATACAAATTCAGTATAGGTTAGGTAAAAGTTGCGACATTTTTTTTTAATAGATGATAATGTCAGTTCTTTTTCTCATGTGGAAAACATTTTTTTTTTCATTACAAACAGTTTATGTAATATTTAAATGTATGAAGTATTTAATTGATTTAGTATGTATTTAATGTTAGTATATTTCTGTGTATAGTCTATAGTAGGCTTACTGTAATAGATTTTCATTAAAAACTTACAACTTGAGTCACTCTTCCATCTATCTATTTATTCATCTTCTTTTTTCTTTTTTACATTAATATTCATAAAAGCGTCTGTTCTGAAATAATTAGATATATTCTGTGTGATTATTTATAAGAATCTTGTTTTTTGCTTTTTGTACTGTTTTTAAATTCAAAGATTTAAAAATATGTGATCTCTTATATAATTATAATTGAATGATTTTGTTCATCCTATTTTTGAGTCAGTTTGTTTGAACGCGCTAATCTCAGAAACTACTGGACTGATTTCCAAAATTCTTCCATTGGAAATTTATGTGGTCCCCAAGTGCTATTGGCTACTTTATATATTAATCACGGGAAAAGTTAGGGGTACTGCTTGTTTAAATATAAAATAATAAAACATTGGTTTGTTAGTAATAATTTATTCCTTAAACATTACATTCTGCCTTAATTGTCTCCCAACAAGTATTAAAGACATTCAGCAAATAAATTATAGTGATTTAGACATAAAAAAAATCTATGTGAATATTGCATTAAACAGATGTATGAAAAATAAACTTGATATATTTGTGAAATATCTTAAATAAGATAGATATAGTAAAATACAATTGCTCAGTAACAGCAAAACTTTGATAATAATTGTATACCCTTTCACAAATAGGATATGTACTAAAAATGTTTTTACACCTTATTATTAATTGTAAATGAGGCATTTATAGGTAAATGTGTGAACTTATTTTTTATAAGACTGTTTTTAAAGGTTTTAATAAACATTTTTATGCAAATGTTGCTTTGATTATTTAACACACAAATATATAAAATATTAATTAACAACCTATTTTTAACATTTGTTATGAATTACAATTTTACAATATGCATGGCACTTGGTGAGTAAAGTTATAACAATAATAATTAATTTGTTTATATACTATACAAAGATTTTAAAATATTCGGAAATACAGTTGTTCATCAAAATGATAGTTAAGATTGCAACGAACACAACTAAATACAATTTCACGACACTTGATAAACACATAACATAAATTTAGTACACATACACTTAATTTTAGCATTTGTTAAAGCATTATATAAAAGGTAAAGGCACTATATTTCAGATTGTAGAAACATCTAGGTGCTACTTGCTTTATCGATCTTTATCAAAATAATAAACATTATTCTTAAAAAGTAGAGAATTTCATAAAATAAACAATTTCTTTCACGAAGAAACTTCACTTAATCTTATTACTCTTCTGTTGACAGTTTCTAGTACCTTTCCTTGAGAACACAATATTGGTATTTGTTTATCGCATTCTGCTTGCTTTCTTGCTTTTGTCGAGTGTCTGTGGCGGCGGCGGTGGCTTGGCAGACATATGCCTACTGTACAAACTGTAAACATAAAATAATATAAACAATTATCAGAGAAATACACTTGCATGTTTTTAAACTGTTTTGTATGCAATGTCTAATATCATAAATTAAGTCAAAACGTTAAACGCAAATAACAAACTATTTGAAATTATCTTTTCACCAAAAAAATATTTAATAAAAAAAGATATAAACTTACACTCTATAAGTCTCTGAGCGTAGATAATCAAGCACATGAGACGGCCCTAGCTTGAGCTGGTCTTCAATTGGAGGCACCCAGAAGTTACCCTCCAGCCTCAATACCGACTTATTACTTGCCAGTTCCAAAGACCCTAAAGTTTAAAATATAATCTGAATAAAATATTGAACTGAGTACAAAGTTAAATTCTGTTTGGGTGCAGAAATTACTTCCAACAAACACACAAATTTATGGACTTTCTGCTTAACATAAGAAATACATCATATAAAGTTAATAAATACCTATTTCGGGGGGAAGAACAACAAGCCTATTTCCTTGCAAATGCAGTTCTCTCAACCTTGACAGTTGTCCTAACTCTCTAGGTACTTCAATTAGATCATTTTCTCTCATTGATAGCTGAAAATTATTAAAAAGTAGATAATTATGCAATAATAGATATTAAGGCATATTTTATGCTACAATAAATAAACTTTGAGGTGTTGATGTGTGTGTGTAAAAATATATTTGCTTCTGAATATATACTAACTTTATTTTCATTCTCATAAGACAACCTGAACATATTTTGTAAAATAATGCTGGTTATGAAAATATTAAAGTATAATTCATTACTTGATATAAAAGGATATTTTAAATATACAGGCTTATGTCATATTGATTAATTATAGAACTAAATAACGTGTTTTCCTGTTATGTATACTATTAATCACAGGATAAAATTCTCCATAAACATAAAAGGAAAATAATTTTTTGACAAAATAATGTACTTACGATTTGCAGATTTTTAAGATTTCCAATTTCAGGAGGAAGATATTCAAAATCGTTGTCGCCTAGATACAAAGCTCTGAGACTCTCTAAAAATTTCAATTTATACATGTTTATTCAGAATACCCATTGAAAAGAAATCAACGATTTATAGAACTTACCCATCATAAAGAAATTTCCTGGCAGTGTGGTTTCCTTAAGGTTGTTGTAGGTCACATCCAAGATTTCCAATACAGGAAATGCACCAAATCCTCTTGGCAATGTGTATAATCTATTAAGTGACACATTTAAAATCCGGAGTTTTGGTAAAGAAGACAAACTAACAGGGAGCTCCTCTATGTGGTTGTTAGCAAGGTTCAAAATCTCCAAGTTGATTAAATTCGCAAGACCAGCTGGGACAACTTGCAGTTTGTTATGACTTAAAGTCAGCCTCGTTATGTTTTCTAAAGCAACTGGAATAGATTTTACCGATTAATATGTATAATACAAATCAAATTTTGGAGTTTATTACACTATACCCAAGAAAAAAGTACATTTTAAGAAGTGTGTGGTTGAAAGAATGAAGTCATCTTTATAATTATAACAAACGCTAATTCCCGTAGTGTTATTGCAACCAAGAGTAATTTAATTTACAAATGTAAAAAGAAAACGTTTTATTAAAAATGTTTACATGGTAAATTCAAATATATTACTTTATAAATAAACAACAAAAAAGCTATTGCGAAAGAAACAAGTACAAAACCAGTTGTACTAAAAAGGGAAAAACAACATTTGTAATAAGCTAACTTACACAAGCCAGGAATTTCATCGAGGCTTGAAATCCCTTTATCCACTAAATCAATTTCAGGATTATTTATCTCCTTCGCTTCTTCGATCACTTTTTTTGCCTTCGACATTTTGGCAGTGTTTGGAATACAGGAAACTGGGGGATGACTCATTGTTAGGTTAATTTACTTCACCGATTAAAACTTCAGAACAAACTTTACACCAATCAGAATTCATTTTATTTCTTAGTTCCTTTTTCTGATTGGTAGAAATAAAGATAAAAAAAGTGACAACAGATAACATAGACACACTTATATACTGACAGATACTAAATATGAAAAACCTATAAATATTTCATATTTTTACCGACAAAAAATATCTGAGCTATCGTAGTACCTGCGCTTTGTAATTAACTAATTTCCTCTTTCTGTTTTTTTTATAATTAATATGTAAGGCATTCTAATTTCCGGAAAAATAATATTTGACCCAAAGAGCATTGATAGTATTTTAATTTATCTTAGAAATTTAAATCTGTTTTATTTTTTGATCTGGTATAGGTATCAACAGTGACGTGAGTTGTCTTAAATTATCTGTGTTAGTTCATTAAAGAGTACGCCACGAAATAAGTCCACAGTGAAAGTATGAACTATCAATATCGGCCATATCATAGAAAAAGGTCACACGCTTTGATGAAATGAAGAGTAGCAATAAAACTCAAATGATGTTATCCATCTTTTCGATAATCAAGCGAAGATAAATAAATAAACATCTATACTCAACGCAAACAACGAAACGTTTTTTTTGTAACCCTTTTCATATCCAAACTGAAACTCTGAGGACATAAAATTTAAGCGCTTAAAGCCATCTTTCATGACGCGGTCTCTAGTTTGTCATAAACATATGGTCGAGATAATTATAATTTAAGTTTTTCTCAAAATGAGTACCGAGTAGAAACTGTGCTTATAACTCTGTTGTGTTATTGCTCTATCTATGCCCCCTATAGCAATGTTACTCTGTGTATCATTGAATTTATTGCGCCTCGCATAGTCGCATATAATAAGAATTAAGAGTACTCTGTTGCGCCTCGCCAGCTGTTTTATTTCATACAAAAGTGTAACTGTGGAGTGCGGACATAAATATTTGAACTTATCGTGACTGTAAAAATTGGTACAGTTGAACTAAAAAGTAGTAGTACAGTTGAACTTTGTGTTCTCAGGGATTTACAACTATCGCAAACTATAATAATTTTTATCTACATAATTAACATGATTAAGAATTTGTAATTTTTGATAGATCCAAAAATATTTAAGATAGCTTATTCAGTATCTGATAAATAATTACAGGTAAATTGTTGTTAACTTTTTATTTAATTAATTATAAAATAATTTTATCATTTGTTAATTTGGTATCATACCTTGTTTTTTTTGTCTTATTAATGAAATAGAAAACTTGTAGTCTAACCATGAGCGAGCGACCACAACCCTTGAAAGCTATCAATAAGTTCTTTGATGGCAAAGAACCATGGCAAATAGTGACGCTTACTGCATCTTCAGTATTAGCACTTGTTTGGGCACACAGTCTTTATAATGGAAAAGAAAGTGAGTATACTTATTTATAAGTTTCAATGAAATAACATTGTCTATTTCTGATACAGTTACCCCAATATGCAGGTTTCTGTTGCGTATATAATGTGTAGGAATAATGGAATATAATGTTTTTCTTCTTTGGCAATATTTTTTAATAAAATCTATATGAAATAAAATGCTAAATGTTCTGTTTCCTATGTACAATACTTCAGTGAATTGTGACTAGAAGCTGTTGTTACATGAAAACATAAAAATCCCTGGAGGATAGTTCATGAATGATATCACTCACTATTTGCTTCAAACAATTTTTTTAAATTGGGAGATTTGTGTCAGTATAAATGTACTTGTTTATTGTTCTACATGTGTAATGATAATAATAGATGTTAGCATAAACTGTAACCTTGAATGTGATATTACTAATTGTTCTTTAACAACTGTTTGAATACTCATCCGTATCACAATACTCGAGATTCAAATTATATTATTTTTGGTTATAAGTTCATGTATATTATAATAGAAGTATATTATAATAGAAGTAAATCAGTATTTAATTATGGTATTCTCTTT
>NC_052107.1:5319303-5322631 GCF_012273895.1 Zerene cesonia
ATATATATGAATACAGTTAAAAATATTTAAAATTGAGCAAATGAGGAAAATAATTAGAATTACAGATTATGTATTAATGATGAGTATTGGTGAATGTGTACCAAATACCAACAACAAATACAAACAAATTTGTATATTTATTAATAAACAATAGTCATATCTATACTCAAACATATTATGCCTGTCTTTCTGCACCATGACAATGTGTCATAATCTCCACTCTTATCTATCACAACTTAAAAAACTTTAAAATTAACTAAACAATCCTTATTAAGTCTGCTACTAATTTAGTTTAGAAACTGAAGATTGTACTTCAGAAATAAATATACCAAATTCGATAACGTAAGAGATTTCGAAATCACAGTTCATTGCATAATAAAATAAATAATGAAGAAGATAATGTTTGTAAGTTTCTGTGCCTGTTTAAGCAAATTATTTTCCAATTCCCTACTCAAAACAATTTCGAAAAACTTTAATTGCATTTCTAGTAAACTCGCACGTGGGAAGAGTAAGGGAAAGGATACGGGCCATGGCCGGGATACTTTGTAACTTTCTAGATTTTGCGAATGTCTTTTGTAAAATATATTTCACCATTCACAATTTGCTATTTGAACATTTTCCTTATTGATCTGTTATTTTATTTAACTAACGAGATAGTTGTGTTGGTATTTTTCTTAACATGGACAATCGAGGAATGAGTCATCATATGGAGTGGCCTCTGAAAGCTGCAAAGTCATTCTGATAATTTCTTCTCGTTTGGTTTATTATCATATTTTCCTCAATGATTTTTTGGAACGTTGTGTTATTATCCTCATTCATCCACTGCTTGTGATACAAAAAATAAGGTCAAATATGATTCGGAAACGCATACTGATTGTTTTGTATAAGCTAGATGAAAGGACACAGTAATCATTACCATTGGGATATTTCTTATACCTATTTTTTTTTCGCTCACTTAGATCTACAATTTTTCCTGGCGAATACTCACGCTGCACTATGTCTCCATGAATTGACAGATGTGCAGGATATTTTACAATAAAAAATATCATTGATTCAAAGGTCAAAGGTTGTTATTCCCTTACATTGAATAAACCGCTATTATTAGTGAGCGGCGCGTAAAAAGGGGCCGCGGCTACGTGTGATTTTAATTATAAAATTTTAATGTTTTGTATCTTTAAATTGTTTGAATTATACTTATTTGTAAACACGACTCATAACAATGCATCATTATCAACTCATATTTATGTATTGTTAAGGGCAATCGGCCAAATATTTAATTAGTAAGAAAACCTAAATTATAAGGAAATAATTTTGTATGACAATGTTCTGTGGCATCTAATGTTTCCTATTATTTTCAGCTCCTACCGTAAGACTAAGGAAAGAGTTTTTCCGATGGCTACGTCGAGTACCAATAGTGAGGCGAAAAATAGAAGAAAAGATGTCAGAAATACAGAATGATTTTAAAAAAGATGTTGCCAAGCGATTGGCTGGAGTTCCCATAAATAGACACCTACCAGAAAATGGAATGCCGTCAGAAAGGGTTGTTGAAGAGATTAGAGATCATTTGAGTTTAGGTTAGTGAGTGTTACATTAACTTTATGTAAAAAAATGATATTACTATACGAGTATATCAATAAATTGTTAGGCTAATTTTAATTGCTTTAGTAATTTCCATAACACATTTGTTGGCCTTAATATATGAAAATTTGGTTAATTGAATAAACAAAATAAATGTTTATGTATCTGATTATTAAGCATCATTTAATACGATATTTATATGTACAATACGTACAATATTAAACGTCGCTTACACGCGCAACACCATTTGCGTGAACTCTCTTCGTACTTACAAAATCCCGCGCACTGACATCTGCTTGATTTTTGATTTTTTAATGCGATCTTTAACATGTAGGGCTTAGTGGTGAGGCTTGTATTAAAATATAAGTGATGTAAAAATATAATTACTTAATAAATTCTTGCCCCACTACGGGACACGAATTTACTAATTCTTATGGTTTTAATTATAATCTTGTAGCTTATATACAGATTACATAAAATTGTACATAAGTATTACATTATAACTTTAGTGGGTCAGTGGTTAGGACCTTGAACTACAATCGAAAAATCGGGGACTAGTGGCTAGTCGAGTGTGCAATAAATAAATTGGTTTTTCTTTGTACCTGCACATTATCTACATCATCATTGCTCGTAACTGTGAAGGAAAAATCGAAGAATCTAAGAATGTAAAGTTTTACATCTGTCAATTCCCAAATGTCGAGCGAGGTGGATTATGGCCTGAACCTTGAAACGAGGCCCGTGTCCCTGTAATGTGAACAAATATTGTTTGATGATGATGACTGTTACATTCCTTATATTTTATTTAATTGGAAATGTGTGTACTACTATAATATATAATATATAAATACTACGTGCTGTTGGAGTTCTATATCTGTGTGCTCGAGCTTGAGTTCTATCACCAGGGGCGTATGACTGGAAGGGTGGCAACGTGTCCGGCGCGGTTTACCACACGAGCGAGGACATCTGCCGCGTGGCGTGCGACGCGTACGCGCTCGCCGCGTACACCAACCCGCTGCACGCGGACGTGTTCCCCGGCGTCAACAAGATGGAGGCGGAGGTCGTGCGCATGGCGGCCAATCTGTTCCACGGCGATGATCAGTGCTGCGGCACGGTGGGTTGTGTGGATCATATGTTGCCTGTGGATAGCATGAAAAGTCTTTGATGATTACTTTGAAATGTTCATTGTTTTTCAAATGTACCTTCATGGCGGAGTGTGGTCTATTTTTAAAGATTTTTTTGAATGACGCTTTTGAATTCCACCTTCCAATTTTTAATTACTACCTATTCATTAATCTACAATGCCTTTATGTCAATCCCTTTTATAGGAATGTCTGCCATTTCATTTTGTTTATTTAGAACTGGAGATCCACCCCGTCTTCGCCCGTGGTACATATATAGCCTATATATAGCCTTTCGCAGTAATTGAGAGAATTTTTCAAATGGGACCAGTAGTTCCTGAGATTAGTGCGTTCAAACAAACAAACAAACAAACTCTTCAGCTTTATAATATTAGTATAGATAAAGTTATCACCTCCTGTATTATCCAAATAGATAGGAAGAAATATTTAACTCATAAGATTTATTGTAATTCCAGGTAACTACCGGTGGAACAGAATCTATAATGATGGCTTGCAAAGCCTTCCGGGATTTGGCTTACAACAACGGCATATCCAACCCCCAAATGATACTACCCACCACCGCGCATACCGCGTTTGATAAAGCTGCTCAGTATTTGGGTATATCCGTGGTC
>NC_052107.1:5323631-5347410 GCF_012273895.1 Zerene cesonia
AGCTGCTCAGTATTTGGGTATATCCGTGGTCACAGTGCCAGTGGATCCTGAAACGCTGACTGTTGATGTGAATGCTGTCAAGAAGGCTATCGGAAGGCGCACTTGTATGGTAAGTTATATTTAAATTGAATATTGTACTTGGTGTGTTTTTACGTAAATTTTTTTTATGTTTAGATGTGGCATAAGATGCAGTGCGCTTCCCTAGAAATTCCACTAAACAATAAGGATGGTTGTGTTACGTATTCGACTATTCTATTTTAATTTTGGTCCTTTGTTTAAATTCGAACTAACTAATTCGAAAAAAAATGTGTATCTGGCTCTGTATCCGTCGCATTAATGATTACTAAAAATTTTATCGAGTCAGTCAAAATCAAGCAATATACGAATATTAAAATAGATTGATAGTTATATTTAGTCCAAAAGGGATGCTCTTGTACCAGAATTCAACTCATAACAGATGTTTATAAGTTTTTGAAAACATTGTTTTTTAGATTATTGTTTCACCTTGTTATAAATGTGATTTTTATATACAAGTATATTTTTATGTAGGAAACATGTTTTGCGGTATATGAAGGGCATATTCTGACATTCAAAATTATTTAGTATTAAAAAGAATCAACCAGTATAGAACAAAAAGTTTAAAGTTTTTTTGAGGCTCGAATTTTTGTGTTCGATTTATACATAAACATTTATTTATTTATTTGCTGTTCCATACTAATAAAATTACAAAAAATACAATATATCTTGCTGATTTTTACTGCACCATCTCAAATGACAACCTTTACTATTATAATGGTAGATTGTTTTAAATAACAAATGGTTAAATATCATACGTTACCGAGCAGTTCGGCCCGGCTTCGTCCGTGTTACATACATATTAACAATATTTATTGAAATAATTTTTCAAATCGATCCAGTACAGTTCCCGAGATAAGTGCATTCAAACAAACAAAAACGAACTGTCCAGTTTTACCGTATCCCCCCCAGATAGTAGGATCGGCGCCTAACTTCCCGTACGGCACGATGGACGACATAGAAGCGCTGTCGGACGTCGCGGTGGAGTACGGCGTGCCGCTGCACGTGGACGCGTGCCTCGGCGGCTTCGTCGCGGCCTTCATGCCGGAAGCGGGCTATCCGGTGCCGGTGTTCGACTTCCGGTTGCCCGGCGTGGCTAGTATGTCCGCGGATACGCATAAGGTGAGTTCAACTGTGGCTAGCTCATTTTATGTATGCGTGCGTGAGTACAGGTTTATGAGCGCGTATTCGTTAGTTATTGATTTGCATTATAATATAGAAGTATAACACTCGTTCAGATTATTACATATTAACAAATAAATTACATTTATTCATAATAAATTTATTAAATTATTTTGTAATATTGACTACGTAAAATTAATAGCAATTTATGTCTTAACATTTTGTTATTTCATTATAATATTACAGTACGGTTTCGCGCCCAAGGGCACGTCGGTGGTGTTGTACCGTCGGCCGGAGTACCGCCACTGCCAGTACACTGTGACCACGGACTGGCCCGGCGGCGTCTACGGCTCTCCCACTGTTAATGGTTAGTAACGGAGAGAGAGGGAGAGAGACATGATACAGTTTTACAGAGAGTGAGAGTGAGGGGATAAAGGAAGCTAGTTTTAAGTAAGATAATTCAAATAATATTTTACTATAATTTATAGGCTTTGGCCTTTTTTATATATAAGAAAGCGGAAAGCACCTGATTGGAAAACAAAACAAGACCAATACATTGTTCAGTCTGGTGGGGCACTGGCGGTAGGGGATCTAACAAAACGGACAAACAAAATAAGCCAAATAGATATCTTTATTAATATAATTACCAATTATTTAATGTGAGCTGTCTTCTATGCGACTACTAGTAATAGTTCATCATCATCCTAATCGGCCCATATACTCGTATGTGTTAAACGATATACGTTTCCTTTCTAGCGACACAGGCATCTTATTAGAGTGTAGGCTATAATCCATCACGCTGGTCAAGTGAGGGTTGGCAGATGTCACAAGCAGTCAAAAATTTATCGATACTTGGACATGCCGGTTTCCTCACGAAGCTTTTTCCCAGCGAATAGTTATTTTAGTAAAAGGTAATAAATACATTTTTCAATTCTTTCATTTCTAGGCAGTCGCGCGGGCGGTCTGATAGCGGCGTGCTGGGCCACCATGATGTACATCGGCCGCGAGCGGTACGTGCGCATGACGGCCGACATCCTGGCCACCACCACTTACATCGAGACTGAGTGAGTATATGAAAAAATCTTTATAATTTTGTACTTGTGAACTCAATAAATAATTTTTTTTTTCATAGCGGACAACTGAGCTGGTGGTTCGCCTGATGGTAAACGATCACCACCGCCCATGAACATTCGCAGTGGCTCAGACCTCTGAGAATGCGCTGCCCGTTTTTAAGGGATAAGGAATAAGGAAAGGATTGATGACTGGAAAGAAGGAGTGGACCGGGAAGGACGAGGAGTAGGAAATAGGCCTCCGGCTCCCCCACTCACCGTACGAAACACAATAGCAATTGTATTTACATTCACTTCTTTCGAGGTTGCATAAGTGTAGTGAGATACACTCACCACGCGCTAAAATCTGTCGTATGTACTTCGTATCCTTGCCATAAATGGCAGTCTGTAACTGGAACGTCTGACGTTTAGAAAGAGATTCAAGTTCTGTTAGGTCCCTCTCTGAAGTGTTCGCTTGAAATCCTGTACTATATGGCCGTATATCTGTACAATATATTATATTGCCATATAAATAAATTGACCACAGGTCTAAGAACAATCTCTCAATGTGCTTGTGAACATGTAAATATTCATTTGTCAGGTTACGGAAAATCCAAGGTATCTACATATTCGGAAAGCCGGCGACCACCGTGATTGCTTTCGGCTCTAAGGAGTTCGATATTTTCGCAATGGCCGAACTTTTGCACAAGAAAGGATGGAGTTTGAATGCGCTGCAGTTTCCATCTGGGTATGTTATTAGTTACAATAGTATTAATAATAAATATTAATTTGTTTCGAGCGTTTTTGCTTGGAAATTATCATATCGTTTATCAAACTCAGTGTTCTTTTTTTGCTTTACAAAATAAAATCATATGAAACCTTCATACCGCAGTGTATAAGGGAGAACCTAATGTTTAATTAATTAATTAAACGTATACTGACGATCATATAGTCATAAAATCGTTTCACGCTGATGTAGATTACAGTGTTTACACATACTTCATACAATCCATACTTAATATTATAAATGCGAAAGTAATTCTGTCTGTCTGTTACTTAATCACGCCTAAACCACTAACCAATTTGCGTGAAATTATGTATATATATTAATACTCAAGAAAGGACTTAGATTATTTGTTATCGCGAAAAAAAGGTAGAAGGGGTTGAAATAGGGGATGAAAGGTTGTATGTAAGTTCGTTATTGTAAAACTGATTTTGATGAAATTTGGTATGAAGATGGAACTTGGGAGAGGGGGGGGACCTACCATGCTTTTTAGAAGATTCAGTTTTAGGTCAAGACCCCAAAGACTATAGGCTACTCCTTACCACGTTGCCATATAACCGAATTCCACGCGGGCAAAGCTGCGGGCGGAAAACTAGTTGGCAAATAAATATCTACAAAAGAAGAAAATAAATGTTATTTTTTACAATAAAATCATCTTAAAAATAAACATATAAAACTCGGGGACAATTTGAGACGCAGAGACGTCGTAGCAGCAGTTTTCAGTGGCCCCCTTAAAAAATTAAAGGAATAGTGTGTCAATGAATCCACTTGATGAAAAAAAATAAAAAATCGCTCCAGCCGCTATGGGAAACATAAGGCACAGAAGAAATATACGTCAACTAGCTGTGCCCCGCGGTTTCACCCGCGTAAGTCCGTATCCCGTAGGAATATCGGAATAAAAAGTTGCCTATATGTTATTCCAGTTATCCAGCTGTTTACGTACCAAATTTCATGGCAATTGGTTCAGTAGTTTTTACGTGAAAGAGTAACAAACATCCATACATCCATACAAACTTTTATAATATTAATAGGAAGGATTTGCCAAAAGTTGTACCACGCGGTCGAAGCTGCGGGCAACAACCGGTGATCTATAGAATTAAGTTATTATAAACAAACCAGACGCTCGTCTCGGCTCCGACCGGATATCAAAATTCCTGTTTTATCCTAAGTGATCATTTAATCGGGATAAAAAGTATCCTATCGCCCAAGTCAGCTCATATCCTGTATACCAATTTTCATCGAAATCCGTTATAACATTAAATATATTATTATAAACACACTCATTCCGCCCGGATATCAATACCCTGTTTTATCTCAAGGGAGCATTTCATTGGGATAAAAAGTCAGCTCATATCCTGTCCGTGTACCGAGTTTCATCGAAATCCAGTAGTAGTTTCCAGTAGTAGTTTTTGTAGTGGTAGTTTTTTTAGTTGTAGTTTTTTTTAGTAGTAGTTTTTTAAGTAGTTTCAGCGTGATCGACGGACAAACATACTCAACAAACACCCAAACGAACAAACTCTCACACATATCATGAATGTTTCTCAAATGAACATTTGTAACCGGCAGCGTGCACATGTGCGTGACGCACGCGCACACGGGCGCGGGCGTGGCGGCGCGGTTCGCGCGCGACGCGGCCGACGCCGCCGCGCTCTGCCGCCGCAGCGCCCGCGCGCCCGCCGACGGGAAGGTGAGTCTTATTTATTTATTTATTTCAAGAAACGCTTACCAACTAGATACATAATTTCTTGTTAAAACTATTAAAATATACATTATACATCTATATTAGTACTTATGCATCTAAATTATAGGCACAGCTTTGCCAGCATTTAAATTAAAAATAAAAATTTACATAAAACTACAAGTATTGAAATTTAATATAATTGGCTCAAGGCATTAAAATTTGCTTTTTGAACAAGCTCAATTTAGAAAAATGAACATCTGTGTTACAATCGACGGTAAACATTGTATTATATCATTTTAAAATATGTTGTAAGGGGGAGTTCGAACCATATTTATTTTTTGAAAATCTCACATACCTTGCGCAAAAAGTACTAAGCCGACAATTATAGATAGGCACATTGAAGCCAATTTGTGACAACAGTGATGGAGTCTATCTCATTGTTCATTAATTTACATAGGCATAGTAGCTGTGAGGCGCTTCTGCGCGTTTCTAAATATTCCATTTTGAATAAAACTTTGTGATAACTGTGTGCTTTTCTTTTTAACCGACTTACATAAAAAAAAGGACGGACTCCTATTATAGGTAGTCTCTGATGCTCTCTTTCACGTCGCCACGGAGCGATTGTATGCTATGATTTTTGTGTCTAGAGACAAGTCAGGAGGTTAAAAAATGATATAGGCTACTTTACCACATTGAAACATGTCATTTCCATGAGTATTTCCTTAGATTTTCCTTTGAATGTGGAAGTCGAGTGCGCTTTAACACGAATTGGGCCAGCTCGCACCGGGTAAGTACTATACCCCCACAGAGGATCGCCGTGAAATAGTAGCATACTACTGTGTTTCGTACGGTGGTGAGGCCCGTTTCCTTATTCTCAACCTTCCCTGTCCATTCCTTCTTTCCAATCGTCAATCCTTTCCTTATCCCTTCCCCCTAAAAGCGCATTCGCAGAAGCCCTACCTCTGCAATGGTCATGGGCGGTTGTGATCGCTTACCATCAGGCGTACCACCAGCTCACTTGCTTGCTATTACATAAAAGAAAACTACGCGAGCGAAACTG
This sequence comes from Zerene cesonia, assembly GCF_012273895.1. Taxonomy (NCBI): domain Eukaryota; kingdom Metazoa; phylum Arthropoda; class Insecta; order Lepidoptera; family Pieridae; genus Zerene; species Zerene cesonia. The sequence continues at coordinate 5,329,403 of NC_052107.1, forward strand.
CGGGCGATAAGCTAGTATTGTAAATATTCTTTTAACCAAAATGCTTGTTACCAAAGAAATTACACACAGACATAATTGTGTTTTCCTTTCACAGATGGCAATCTACGGAGTTGCACAAAATATATCAGACCGAAGCCTTGTGTCCGACATCACGAAGCATTTCATAGATTCCATGTACTATTTGCCAAAACCTGAAGATTTGGAGAAGTAAATGTTTTATATCATTACCAGTGTACTTTTTTACGCTATAATTAGTAAAAATATTTATAAATTATTTTCAAAAACACAAAGAGTTTCAGTTTGTATGAATGTATTCCATGTTTTTTATTTGGTCATATATACATGGCGTTTGTTTGTCATGGGTAGAGTAAGGTTTTTACACTTAATATGTTTATTTTTCTGTAAAATTTGATATATAATTTTTAAACACGCGGGTTTGTTAATAGTTTTGTGGATAGCTTTGTTATGGAACTATGTAAATATTTATTGTGATTAAAAATGTATAGTTATGTTATAATTTCCTTGTAATTTTAAGGAAAGTTTTAAAAAGTATATACTATTTATGATACATTCCTGGTCGAAAATGTATGTTCGTTCGATTTAATAGCTTATAAAAATTAATAAATTTATTGAAAGAATTGTTTTAATTTCTGATTTACTACCGACTACGCTTGAATTGAGCCATATTAAAAAATATAATTTTCATGCTCAAGTCGGAAATTCCGAACTACCCTTATAAACATACAAAGTTAGAAACTGTGCCAATTTATACTATTATATATAATTTAATAGAAATATTTTTATATAAAAACACCAGTGGAAGTATTTATAATGTATAAAATATAATACAATATACGTATTGATCTAAATACTGTTTCATGATATGCAACTTTTATGTAGGCAGTCTATAAGTTTGAATCCATATTTTTGTCTTTTACTTGCTTATTACACAAATAGTATTAAGAATTCAAGAAAAGATTTTTTGAGAAATCTTATATCGAAGTCAATAATTTTCAATAACGATGAGATCGTCGTTAGTTTGACATTATTTTGTGAGGAAGCAATTGAAACTGCGTTTTATTATAGTGATATGTTTAATTACAAATCATTAGTTGTTAATGATCTTTCAACACACTCGCAACAGCATGGTATGTTGAAATGTTCAATAAATATTTCGCCAGACTTCGATATTCCTATCATTTCTCTCAAGATGTGTTTTTGAACGCATATTCCCTCGGTGTTTTTACTAAACGACGCCAGTGAAGAACATCTACTATCATCTTTATTACTGAAAATAATACATTGACTTCGTCATGTCAAGATTCATTGTAATAAGCACCTCATTCCTTCGGTTGTAATGTTCAAAATCGCATCGTGAAACAAACTTCATCAAACTGCCTTGTAAAGTGTTGATTTCATTTAAGTTATGGTAGTAAACATGATAAAATCATTCAACAAAATCATTAATTAAGTAATTATTATTGTAAAGATAATGTCCCAATGTTCTTTATAAATTTGTTCCTTGCCCATGTACGATTACAAACCACCAAAAATTAAACAAACGTAAGGTACTACACATTTAACACTTCGTTTTTATTTTTAAATGGACGAAAAATTAACAACAACTTAGAATCAAAATCGCGCTTAAAATTATCCGTAGCAAGAAGAACACTGGGACCGTATGCTTACAATTTTTTTTTTTTTTTAAATTGATGATTTGAATATATATGCAATCCAGAACCCAATTATTTATTGCTAGCCTATATTTGCATATATTTTAGTTGATTTAATACCTAACTTATTCGGTAATAATTAATGAGGTCATAATTACTACCAAATAAGTTTTTATTTATGACAGTGTCGGCAATGGGTCTAGTGGGTAGCCTGATGGTAAGCGTTACCATCGCCCATGAACATTTGGGGAGGCGTAAGGTCGATTGCAGACCTTACGCCTGTACAGGATTGCCGACTTCAAATTGAAAAGGGATTAAGAAAGGATTAACGAGAGGAATAAAGGAAAGGATTGGGAAGAGTAAGAAAAAGGATATGGGCCCCATTCACCCTACGAAACACAGCAGTATGCTATTTTACGCCGGTCTTCTGTGGGGGTGTGGTACTTCACCGGTGCGAGCTGGCCCAATTCGTGCCGAAGCGTGCCCGACTACCACATACAAGTATTACCATGTAAGGCAAAACAAAAACGTCTACGAATACAAAAGTATGGAATGACGGTGCTTTTGATGCGCAAAACGATTATTAGGTGAGATTTATGGAATTGTGATATAAAACTAATCAAATTCTCATGTATATAAGAAAATATAGGCACCTAGGTACATACTTACCCTAGCATCATCGATCTTTTATTATTTTGTCTGTAATCAAAAATGATATCGTCACATTAACAAGTTTTCAATCTATATATTTAGAACTCAATGGTGACTGACTGATTGACTGACATAGTGTTCTATCAACGCATAGCCGAAACCATTAGACGGATCAAGCTGAAATTTGGGATGCAGATAGATGTTATGACGTAGGCATACGCTAAGAAAGGATTTTGATAAATTCTACTCCCAAGGGGATAAAATAGGCGATGAAAATTTGTACCATGAAAATTTATTGGGACCGCGCGGACAAAGCTGCAGGCAACAGCTACTATTAAAATATACTTATAAAGCAGTCGTTGCAGTCGTTTTGATGGGTATACGTGTATTGGACTTAGAAGCTTTTTTTATTCGTATTAATTGTGGATGTGTATTCAATTATTTACTTAACCTATGACACTAAACGCAAACTAACCTGCATATTTCCACAAGAAAACGTTGAACTATTTCTTTTTGAGTATTTAATATATAATACCACTGGTTATCTTTGTTTTTGGCAGCTTTCGGAACATAAAGCTAAAAGTAATTAAACATTACAATCATTAGCTGATACTAAATTTTATGTAATATAAATATGTATTAACTATTTAGTATCAAGTACTTCAATTACCTACCTGTTGTGAAGTGACTGACATTATTTTAAGATATTATATAAAAGAAAAAAACAGTTATCGTTTAATCAATCAAAACATGGAAAATGTATACGACCTCAACCGTGTTCCCAAAAGGAACACGAGAGAGGCATAAGCGGCTTCTTTATACCTGTACAGTATTATGCTATCTGTACCTTTACTTACTGTTTGCTTAGAATCACAAAGATCTGTATCCATAGTTGTGAATCCTTGTCTACTCGTTGAAAAGGGGATATCATTACTAAATACAGTTTTGTTATTTTTGAGCTGAAACAAATATATTAAAAAGCTGGAAGAATGAAAATTACAATTTGCTAATTTTTAGTAAAGACCGTAAACAAATGCTTATATTTGACTTGATGGAAAAATGCTACCAAATGAGCATTTATAGCTTTGAAAGATGTAGAACTGTTAACTTAAATATTATACCTAAGCATATTAATATAGGTACCTATATTATTATAATAATTATCCTTCTTTATTTTTTCTTAATGCTGTGTCCGCATCGGGCCTCTCCGTCTACTCCCATTAATTTGAAGAGAAAAGTAATTGTTCATTTATCAGTATACAGCCTAACTCGATAAATGGACTCCAAAACAAAAGAAAAATTAACGTTTCGGAACAGTTTCATTAGCGTTCAAGTAAAATAAAAAAAAAGCATTGGCTTCATAACACATATTAGATTTTTTTTATGTAGTAACGGACAACTGATTTGGTGATTCGTCTGATGGTAAGCGATCACCACCACCCACAACATACGCAGAGGTAGTAGTGCCTCTGCGGATGCGCTGCCCGCCTTTAAGGGGTAAGGAAAAAGGGATGGATTGACGACTGGAAAGAAGGAATGGTCTGGGACTGGTGAAGAAAAGGAAACGGACTCGGATTTTTATATATATAATTTAGAGAAACATTTATTCAATTAATTTGAGCAAGGCGAACAAGTAGAAACAATTTATAATAAGATAATGGAAATGGCAATTTTAGCAAACCTCTTTTATTAGTTTCGATGCGATAGCATCTGGATAGTCCGGGACCTCAGTACAAATGCCTAACGCTCTGCACTCTGGTGAGAGTGTATTTTCATCTGTGAAATTATATAAAGCTTTTATTATGTATAGGTACTTTAATAACCGATACCGCAAGTGATTGACGGTGATTATGTCGGATTTTTAATTCAAGTCGATTTTGTTGTGAACTAAAGTATATTTTTTCATATGATATACATACCGATAGACAATGATCCATCAACGGAGCCATATAATACAAGCGTGGTAAAGTACTGTAGATATATCTAAAAAAACAAAACCACTTTTTATATTGAACAATATAACTCAGTTCATTAAATTTATACATGAGAAAAAACAAGACAATAACATACTTATTATAAAACAAATGTAATTAATTTACCCCTACCCCTTCAATTAGATATATTATAATAAATGAACACGTCAGTTTCAAAAGTCTTAAATTGTGTGTTTGTCTATATAAAGTATGCATGTCAATATAATCGAAATTAAAACATAATTAATAGTTCAATGAAGAGTGGAGATTAATTAAACTAAAACTGCTTAAAATAGATTTCTCTACAAAGTGAAGTTTATTACATGTAAATATTTTTGTGGTAGCAGTGGTAATAGTGAAATAATAACTAATTAATAAGATTTTGAAATCTACTTACAAAACGAGTCAACTGCCCAGCCATGTTTTCCTCTCACTGTAAATACCTCAAATGACATACAGAAATCATACAAATTTCATTTATATTTCAATATATAATATATTGAATTGGTATGCAAGTGCAATAAATAGATTATTCCTTACTCATATTGCTATCGCTTAATAATATTTTCCTGGAAACACTTGGAGCTCAATTTATTATGAATTAATTTTTATTTTTAAATATTTAAGCATCATGCTTATATGAGCTTATCTTGTAAAAACTTATATTATGAATATTGGAATATCTGAATATCAATAGGGTTTGAAATCAATCATGTAAACTAATTAAATAACAATGGGTACTCCTTTCCTACTTAAATACGAGTAAGAATTTCTATCCTCAGAAAATCTTTCTCTTGCATCGTCTCGTCTTTTCAATTCAATTCAATTTTATTTTATGAATGGCAGTGCTGTGTTGTCACAATTTTGCCAATATCACGTTGTGGATAGTTTTACATCTGAGAGTCTCGTCTTTTAGTAAACATCTTCAAAATGAAGTGTAGGTCGATATGAATTAAATTGCGACAAAGGTTTGACAGCAAAATATTTTTAAATATTTATTAGCAACGAGGACAAAGCCGAACGAGTATAGCATATTTTAAACCTATTATTATTCGTTGCGACTTTTAGTACTTATTGGCGACAGTAGCTATTTCTAGAACATACAAGTCAAAAGCGGTTATTATGAGCTACGATTATTACGGTTATTATGAGGTATATTATGAGCACAGATAACATATTATGAGGTTTCAGGATAGAGGAAAACTGCTCAAGTTGATACGCAAACCACAGTAACATGTCTCATATATACGAAGAAACATATATTATGTCATAGTAAAATTCGATATAATGCGCTTGGTTAGGTTAGGTTTATTTAGAAACTACACGGCAATTGTTCCGACTAATTTTCTCATCTGATGGTCGTTAGGAAAATTAAATTCTCAGCAAAATACCTATCCGAGATATTTAGTTATTTATTTATTTACAAATCCTTAATAAAACTATACATAAACGAATCTTATTAGTCATAGTTGCAAAAAGTGCAGTATAGTTAATTAATGCAAGGAGTAATTCACAATCAAACGGTTACCAATTTTTTACAGTTTTCATTCTTGCGAATTGGATTAAAATGTAAGCTTTTTCAATCTTGGCCGTCTCCTTGGTACAGCGGTTAACGGGTGAGCGTAGAACCGAGGGGTCCTGAGTTCGATTCCCGGTGGGGAAGCAAAAAAAGAAATGTCTCCGTCTGGCAGGACACAGAAGGCTGATCACCTACTCGTCCATAAAGAAAATTGATCAGTAAAACAGATGTATATCGTCTGCCCTATATCCCAGTATATACACGGTACTTCACTTTTTTTCAATCTTACTGCGACATTTATAAATATAGTAAAGATTGGATGATGACTGATGGCTAGACCTGTATGACATCACAAACTTATTGGCACTTAATAACATCTATAAAACATTTATAATTTCACAAAGTTCTAATTAGTAACAACATACCTGTAACGAACAAGTATGATGTACGTGCTCTTTTAAATTACATGAAACAATTTCTTTCAATAATTATGTTTTTGTTGCGACCATTGTTTCTTACCCACATTTAAATGTGCATATGATTGCATTGATACTCATTGAATATAGTAGGTATAAGTTATTGAAAAGAAGAGTCATTTTGACACAATGATACTGTTGTCACAATAGATCGAAAAATCAACATGTGAAAAGAATTTTATGATGAGATGTTGGATAGCTGTGATCTTTATTGGTTTGCAAATTGTGACGTCGAATGGCTCAGTCAGCTATTGCGGATCTAGAATGTGTGGTCACACAAATGGCCATACTTTTTGCAGATATTTGGTAAGTTCAAGATTACTGTGTACTATTATAGTGTGTCTAGTATTATTTAAAGTGATAAGACTCACATTTATTTAGTATCATACAGATCCTATAAAATAAATGTGAGTCTTATCGCTTGTACAATTCATACACAATAAAAGGAATTTGTATCGGTCAAGCTGGTGCTGCTGCAAGCTTATGATTCCCCAGCTTTTTTGTTATTTCCGAATTGAAACTATTTACGAGAATCACTTTAAACAATTTGTCTTCTGTTATTATAGTCGGGACCAGGACCTACGTGCTTAGGTTTCATGCAAGCTCCTCTAACAATAGAAGACAAGGTGCGTATCATGGCCCGTCTTAATCGTAGACGGAGTGATATCGCGATGGGGTTGAATGATTGGCCCCCTGCTGCAGATATGCTCAAATTAGTAAGTATTTTTCTTACTTTATTCCATATATTGTATGTTTAAGGATTCTCATTCAAATTAAATATCAATTTATTATTGTAAATAATACGGAGAAATTTCATACGGTTGCTTAATGTTTGGGATAATGGGCTGATATAAATATGAGCTTTCGACCCATAGCTTCGTTCGCGTACTCTTCCCTTTCCTATCCCATGTTTCACTTTCAAGTATTATTTTCTTGCCAAAAAACAGATTGCACCTACATATTTTTTTGCCTGATTACCATTTATTAAATATGTAAACGCGCATCACTGCTTCAGCTACCTTGAGTGATTTTTCGAGTTAAAGCTGACTTTGCGACAACTGTCCCACAGAGAAAAAATTACGGGTTAACAGTTAACCCTTAAAACTAAAGTTTTGTTTCGAAGTATACAACTATTATTAACATTGAAGTAAGTGTCATACATTTAGTTGCCATTCTCCTCGAAAACTTATATATGAAGGTTACGTAGGTGTATTCGGCAGGTCTGAGAATGTAGAAGGAATCTGTGAAATATATTATACTAGCTTTTGCCCGCGGCTTCACTTGCGTTAATTTCGGAACAGTTTAATAGATGTTATTATACATATAAACCTTCCTCTTGGATCACTTTATCTATTAAAAAAAATCACATGAAAAACATTTTTTTCATCACATTATTATTCTTAAATACTTAATTTAATAACCTTAGGTTTTCATAATTTCATAATTTACACAATACAATTTATATTTATTTAGCGTTGGGTTGATGAATTGTCGCGGGAAGCGCAGCTGTGGGCCGACCAGTGTAGACCCCCGAGCCACGTTGAAGAGCATGATGCTTGCCGAGATCTTTGTACGTTTATTTTCAATAATATATGTATTTGCAATAAGTCATCAACTTTCCAAGACTTGCAAAACTCTTGAGCAATATGAGGAGATCGGATAAAGTCTCTCAAATAAGGTACCTATATATAATAACGGGAAACATGATTCGTAATACGTAATTTACAAATATGGAAAGGACCGTGAAATGTGTGAATATATTATGATGGCATTCTTTTTTTTTTAAGTAAATAATCCATCTAAAGCACCTACAAATACAAGACTAGACCAAATTTTAATAGGACCGCATGACAAGTAACACTTTTTGAATATAAAAGCAAATGGTTCAACGGTTCAAACGGTTCACCCACAAATAAATACAGTTGAATTGAGAACCTCCCCTTTTATGAAGTCGGTTAACAAACAGATGTACGTACTCACATAAATTTATTTGTGTTAGGAAAATAACACTCTTGCCAAAATAGCTTGAGCCATAATCCACAGAGCAATAAATGTATAGATTTGATGTTATTTGTTATTAAAATTCGATTTCCAGATTCTATCTCAGTAGGACAGTGTGTGGCGTCAATAGTGGGCGAAGCGCCGGGACTCCGGCCGGAGACGATGGTCGACATTTGGTACATGCAACGCATATCATATGAAGGAAACTTTACTTCTTATATCCCGTATGATACTTTAATTTTGTTGTTCATTATTAATATAATATATATATATTGAAGATTTACAAATTGTTGTTTCATCAATGCAATTTTCATTTATGAAGATGAAATGTTATGAATAACTTTTTTGGATGTTAATTTAGTTATTGAATGAGAAATTAAATATAAACATTTTAAAAATTAATACATTCTATGATTTACATTTTACATGTACATTAAAATTTTTGTCAAGGTCTTCAGATAACTATTATGGCGATTTTGCTCAAATGATTTGGTCACGCACGTATATGGTTGGATGTGGAAGAAGTAGATTTATGGTAAGATCATGATACAAATTAATAATAGATGAAATTGTAGAGCCTTAAGTGATACTGTTTTAGCTGTACATTCTTTTCGATGCATAGTTTAATAAAAGTACACTTAAAAATTCACTTAAAAGTTTTTTATGTCGATTATATTATATGTTTAAGGAAAATTTCTAAATAGTTACTTAACCTCCATATCTTATCTTCTCCAGGCTCTATGGCGTGGTCGCATTCGAAGTGTAGAACGTTTAGTATGTAACTTTGCACCTAGAGGCCCCATACCCACCCGAGCGCTGTGGACGCCTGGCGCGCCGGCCTCAATGTGTCCTTCAAGATCCCGACCTGATCCTGATGTGCCTGGACTTTGTACTTTCCGTTAGTATAACATTAGTACAACTTACTATTACTGGTGAATTGCTTGAAGATAACGCAAGTATTGTGGGCGCCAATGCGTTTACTGAAAAGTGGTTAAATCTATTCCAGTAAATGAAATTAAAATGCCCGAAGGTACAGGTGAGGACATGGGTGTAGAAGAACACTTGCTTTTAAATACTGTTCTTGAATTAGAAAATAACGATACTTTAAATTATATGGGAAGTTTAGACGAGCACTACCTAAAGACAGTAGCTATGGCCACCATTGATTATCTGTTTACATCTGAAATATATTATAACAATAACTTGTATAAAAGAGAGGCTATGGAGAATACATTGTACGATGAAAATGCTACACATTTAAATAAAGAAGGAACAAGTATAGTACCGGATTCAACGCCTAGTCAGAATAAAATTACAATAAAAAAGAAAGTGAGTTTGGTTGGACGTCCAAAACCGTATAATTTAGAAGAATTAGATGATCCAACCATACCGAAATTAAAAAGAAGTAAGTAAATCAAGAAAAAAATATTCTTGAATGAAGTTTGATGTTAAATTGATACTGAAACCTGTTCCAGATGAAATCGTTGAAGACACTACAGAAAAATGGGATCTCTATGCTGATTTTGATTATAAGGAACTAGATAATTATGGAATAACAATGAACACTTTAGCATCGAATAATACATCCACTGGTATGTTAAGAGGAAAGAATATTAATATAATAGAAATATAGATAATGAATTGAGAAAAAAAATATTTTCCAGGTCATGAAGTACAAGAACTTGATAGTCATATAGATGCCTCCCTAGGAATAAATACATTTCAAAATACAGAAAAATATGGAACGCCTGAGATTGAATTAAGATCTAATTTCTCAATGACACTTAATGTATCAAATCCTATATCATACGAAACAACGAAAGATTATCTAGATGATTATCTTTCAGATCGTAAGTTGTTAAAAACTGGACTCAAGAAGAATTCGAGTTACTGTTTTTTTTTTGTAATTAAGTGTATCTGTGTTAGTAAATAACATAATTTTAAGTTTTTTTATTTTTCATTAACCTACGTATATAAAATACGAAAACATTGAAACTAGCGTTGATATATAGTTCTAATTAATATTATATTGATATAATTAAGGTCTCATCATTTCTTTGTCTCAGTGAGACTTCAAAGTGAGAAGAGTTGATCTATCAATAATTACAAAATATAAAACGTTGACATTTTAATATTTTCACAGCGGAGACATTTCGACAGTTGCAAGAAGCATTAGAGCGTATGGAGAACAATTTGGCTGATCCAGCAACCGTCGTAGGGAAGGTGTTTATTACGTTTTCATACACATATTTACATTTTTGTGCTTTTAACAAAAGTTGATTAGTGGTAACTGGTCTTTTACGATTTTTGTCTGTTAACTATTTAAAAAATTCTGTGAATTTAAAACATGCTATGTGAAACAGATTTATTTTTGAGCAGTTACATATTATTTGCTAAATTATAACAATTAAAAAATTACAAAACATGTATAGGTCCGGCGCGAAATAAGAACTCAACAGCCCGACTCTAACGCCACCCAACCAAGAAGAATTAGCAAACAACAGTCTGAAGAATTATTGGCAGAGATAGAAAGAAATAAAACAAGACAAAGAGGTCCCATGCTGAATATGGTATTAAAGTATTTGCCATATTTGAAGCCGTATGAAAATACTATTCTCGGAGAAGACTCACCAAATAACGCCGAACGAATTATGCCCTCAATTATTTTGCTTTTAGTTTTGTGTATGTGATTTGTTTTAGAGATTTAAGAATTTTTTGTTATTTTATATTTGGTATGTTCGATTTGTTTAATATAGTTTAAAAAGCAATATGTGTGTTTTTATTTTTTTAATATGAAAATATGCTTAAGCGATTGAATAATGTATAAACTACAATTTTTTTAGTGCTCGACGAAGTACTTGACTCATAATAGGTACTCCTATGTCGAGGTTTTTAATTATTTTCGAATGTACAATGGATTTGTTAAAGTTTAATAGCAAACAAATTTTATCGAGTTTATACAAATGCATCAAGGAGTGAATTCCCCAGTGTAACAAAATAATTAATTAACGTTGACGACTGCACGTTACAATTTTAAAGGTAGGATTCTCTTATGTTTTAAATGGGCGTTTGAAATTATAAAGCTTATACGAACAATGTAGGTACATAAATTGTTAATTTGCTATTAAATTGAAAGCAGTTATATATTGTTAGAGCGGTCATTGTTCGGTAGTTTGTCGCTAACTGGCGGGAAGGCTCGTTGCCTCGTAGCCGTCGCGTAGCGCGCTACGAATAATTGCTAATGCATTTTTTTTAAATATTGTTTAATAAAAAGTCTCGCAACATAAGTTTTAACAGTAGAAATTTTCGTATCAAATAAAACTACTTTAGGTATAATCGTATGTTATTTGAAACATTTCTATTCAAAATCTTACCATAAATTGGAAAAACAGAATGTCAGACGATACGAAATCCGCGTCAATGAACGCATCTGCCTCCCGGTCGTGGTTTCGTGCAGCTGATGATGTTAAAATTGAGTTTGGATTTGGAGTTCCGCTTGGGGCGATGTCGGCTCATCCCACTTTTCATTCTGCTTGGGATATTGGTTGGTGAGTTGCAAATAGATAAAAAAAGTCTTGTTTTTAATAAATGTTACTGAAAAGGTATTGAAAAATAGGTACAGTATGACTACCACCATACATAATTATTATATTGTACCAAGGACAATTTCCTCTGAAGGGTTGCGATATGAATCGCGTATTTTTCTACACGCAAAGTATTTATTTTCAAGGTGTTTATTACCATAAATATTCTCGTCCTTGATAAATTGTCAAAAATACGCATGTAATAAAAATATACTTAAATAGGCAATACAATCGGGAAAGTTAATACAAAATATGCAAAAATGTAAAGTTAAATAAGTAATTGCATGCACTATAAAGTTCCTTGAATTGTATGAAGCATCAACATATTCTATTAAATAGAATACCTTCGTTGTCTAGATGTAGCGGAGTGGTCAGAGCTAATGAAATTAGCGTGAAAGGATTGTTCAATTAAGGTGAATTATTGATTCGATGCGTTCTGTCGTCTAGACTATGCACGATACGTTTGATGTTAGGCATTCATATATGTTATTATAAAAAAAATGTAGTATTATTACTTTTCCAATAGAATTAAAGGTTAACAGAAACTAGACTAAAGTGCCAAATTTTACCCCCCATTTAAAGCAAAAATTTTGGTCGAAATGATTACAAATAAAGTGGTGTCATGTAATTATAATCTACTAGCTGCACCCCGCGGTTTCCCGCGTAAGTGGGAGTGTTGTAAAATCCTAATTATAAACTATTGTATGGGAGGTATTTTGATAGTTAATATTATAGAGAGAGGCTAAAAAAGCGACTGTATAAAAATTTAGAAGGCATGAGGCAGGAGATCTACGAGTACCCTCGCCAATTCTTAATTTATCTTTTCTCACAGTAGTAGGATTGTAGGATGTATCGTATTGTCCTACTAATATCATAAATGAGAAAGTTTGTAAGGATATATGTATGTTTGTTACTCTGTCACACAAAAACTACTGCACCGATTGCAATGAAATTTGGTACGTAGACAGCTGGACAACTAGAAGAACATATGGGCCATTTTTATCCCGATATTCTTACGGGATACGGACTTAAGCGGGTGAAACCGTGGGGCGCAGCTAGTTGCTAAATAATTTAAAGTTCTTTAAAACCTGATCTTCTTCTTAGTCTTACCCTGGAAATTGACTTGATTATATTAGTGGTTACATTTTAGTTATTTCACTCAAAACCACCACTGTAAGCTAGTTATTTATTAAAAGTATTGCCTGATTAATATTGTATATTTCATATCTAGAAATATCTACGATTTCTTTTCGAGACTACAAGCGCTTTTCTTTGTAACAAAAAATAAAAATAAATGATATCGGGAGACGAGTTTCAATAAAATTTAAACTTTGTATTTACACTTCCGTTCATTCTTCACACAAGGGGGAGTCACATCGTAGTCATCAAAATTCCCTCCTTAAAATGCTGGATCTTGTTTGTAATGCACGCAATAAGGGTTTATCCTATATATTGTAGGAATATCTTCAAAATTTACGAAACTATAAGACTATTTTACAATCAATTTTGTTTTTGCAAATTGTGCAGTTCATATACGACATTAATACTTTGTGGAATACTTTATTTTTGATGACATCCGTGCATAGTTACACAGAGCTTAGTGCAGAGTATAGCACTAATCAGGTTAAGTACAGTTGCCGCATAGGTTACTGCTAAACCCTTTGAGATGTATATACTACGTACACTATTCTTAGGAATTAGAACTGTACATATATTCGAGGCCGAGGACAAAATAATCTCCAGATGGCAGGAAATCATCATACATGAAATTTATTTAACGAAGACAATTGAAGCGTAGGAGTCAATTGGTGATACTGAAGTTATTGAGATAACCAGATTTAGCGACTTTGGTTCGTGACGCTGTTATATCATGAGTAGGAGTTCTAGAGGCTACGGGAGTTTTTACTATATAGTAATAATAACTTACTCTTTGCCGTGTTATCCTATAAAATCATCATGATTTTGTGTCTTTATTTGGTTCCCAAAAATATATTAAATATGTTTATAATTTAAATTAGAGCATTATAACAAAAGTACGTCTAATTATATATTATTTACTCTAACTGATAAATATTGTCTAGAAAATAAGGACATCAGATTAAGCGGCTATTAGACAATTACCACGAAAAACCTTGTCGGTTTTGAAATAATTATATTTTGTTAGAAAAGTGTGTCATAAACATTTCATTGACCCAACAATCGACAATTTGAATATTAGGAAGTCTGGTATGGAAAATCATAACCTTTACCTCTAATACTGTGGATATGTCTTTGAACTCATCGATTCAATGGACATTGTAAGGAATAATGACCCCTGTTAGTTCAGTGACCCTTGACACACATCCAGTACAAAGCCTGTCAAGCCCTTCCTTAAAAATGTAAACAGTCGGTTCAACCACCTCCAATTTAGATTTTAGATTCATCGAGGCATTCAATGAACTTTGCTGTAGGAGTGTAGAGATTTTTTATTTTTTGCGTATTTATTTTAAAATAATTTTAAAGTGGTCATGGTGCGATATTATATTATTTATTTAAACAATGGGAATCACGTATAAAGACGTATTTTAAGAGATGAGATAGTCATAGTCACCAGTTCGTAGGAATCATAATTATTAATGATAATTTATCTCATCTACTTATATTTATATTCTCATATGTATACTGAATAGACATAAAATATTTTTGGTTTGTCGTATTTATTTTTGCTTGTATTTTTCTACCTTACCTTAATAAAAATGGTTTTTTTATTGACTATTAGTAAAGAAAAAAAAACCTTTTATATTGTACTCTGTATTTTTACATTAGTGGGTTATCTACTATATAAAAATAAGTCGGGTTTTCCTTCCTGACGCTATAACTCCAGAACGCACGAACCGATTTCCACGGTTTTGCATTCGTTGGAAAGGTCTCGGGCGCCGTGAGGTTTATGGCAAAGAAAATTCAGGAAAAAATTCTGCAGAAAAGCGGGAAAGTCATTTTTCACATACAACCACCTGGTGGCGAAACGAAGTTCGCCGGGTTTGCTAGTTGGGTATAAATGTCTCCCAAAATATCGGACTTTAACCTCCATACAATCGGAGTAATTCTCAAATCACTCAAATTTTATTCGTATCAGCTCGATGTAAAGTCCATTTTCGTGATCACATTTTGTTATATAAAAAGTATGGGTGCGAGACGTTTGTCCAATACGCACGGAGGTTCGTTTCCGCTACCCCGTTTCCATGGCAACCAGATCAAAACAGACCTGTCAAGTGGCACGATTTTCTTAACCCGGCTTCACTAATGACACACCACAATAGCTATACTTACTGAGAAATAATGCCCTCGTTACAATATAAGATTTAAGTACATGATTTCCTTGCAAACTTACATATGAAACTTGCAAACGTGATAAGAGTAGTACGACGAAAAATGGATTTTGGATTTGGAGATTCACTCATTCCCAATATTACGGGCTTACGACAATTTTTCAATCATGATCCCTTTTTTGGGTATGTACTTTAAGTACGATATTAGTAGTTGTATAAATTGCCTGTATTGTTATAATGAATAACTAGTGAAATGCTATGCTCTGCTAAATTATTTGGCAAAAAAGTAAATTATACACGAAAAATATATACGTATCGTATCAATGAATATATATGATCACTTATGTATAGGTGTAACCGTTATACTATGAAATAAATAATTAAAGTTGCACTTTATATGCCTACATTTTTTTTTCAAAGTAAAGCAGTGGATAATTGCAATCTGGCAAATAATTAATTACTATTTTGTTGTTTTACTTCATAGTCCCAATTCTGGTTTCCATCATATGGCCCGCATGATGGACCGAATGATGGTGGAAAGCATGCAACCGTTCGGCTTTGCAAGAATGACGACTAGACGGGGTGCGGATAAGGATGAACCTCCGAGAGACGGACTGAGATCTGATAGAAGTGACGCTAGAAGAGAACGTGCTAAAAATCCTCAAACCCACACCGGGAACGGAACTAGACACCCACCGACACAAGGTATATATGTAACTCTTTATATTTGTTAATTATACAATGAACTAACAATGAAAAAACCTTGATGTATTAAATTTTCAGTGGTTCGACCGACTCCAGTTAATAAATTCCAAGAAACACCATTAGACCAAGCGAAACAGACAGACCCTACTACCGAGAAATGGGCGGGTACATTGCGTAAACGCGACCCTAACCTTCAACCCTCGTTGCCTTCAATTGTTTCTCGCAAAACATCTTCATCCTCCATGGGCAGTGGTAGAAAAACTAGATCAGTTGAAAGAACGCCCCGAAGACGACACCTTATACCAATTAAACCAATTGTCCGGAAAAGTGACGTTTCTGCCGATGGTGATGCAATATTAGAGAGAGACGAAAGAGTTTTTGATGCGACTGGCTACGAAATTCATCTGGTTGAAACGCTGGAAAGGGATATATTGCAAAAGAACCCAGATGTGCGCTGGAAAGATGTGATTGGGTTAGATGACGCAAAGTCTGTTTTACAAGAGGCAATGGTTTTACCCCTGGTGATGCCAGACTATTTCAAGGTAAAAGTGTATTTATTGTGTTAAGAGTCACATTTTCTTAGAAGTTGTTTTATCGCATTGTAAATTTACCATATGTAATAACCACACGAAAGAGAATTGAAAACTTATTTTTAATTATAATAAGTTTTCAATTCTCTTTCGTTGTTACCTACCTTTAATTTTGGTGTAATTAACCAAAAAGTGCCAGTCTAAAATTTATAAGTCAAGATTCGCGTGCGCGATTACATACGGCTGTCCATTCATGCTGCATGCTTAATTATAACTTACGTGAAACATTTGGGAAGTGGGTCAAGTGGCTACCATTAATTTGGGCTGTGAAACTACACACAGATCTTATATAAACTTGTAATTTTGAATGCCGATTAGACTCACACTAGCATTATCTTATAAATTATGTAATCTTTTTAATTGTAGTTAGAATAGGAATATTTTTAAAGAATGCGTCAAAAACAAAGCGTCTTACTATGCACGTTTCAGGGTATACGTCGTCCTTGGAGAGGAGTTTTGTTAACAGGGCCACCTGGCACAGGCAAGACGTTGCTAGCACGGGCTGTGGCAACCGAGTGTCGAACCACTTTCTTCAACGTATCATCTGCTACATTGACATCAAAATATCGAGGGGATTCCGAGAAACTCGTTAGGTTGCTTTTTGATATGGTATGTCGTGGTTTTTATTATTGTATTAGATTCCATTTTGTTTTCATCGATTAGTCATTTTATTGTGGTAGTCGAGCACGCTTCGGCATGAATTGGGCCAGCTCGCACCGGGGAAGTACCACACCCCCACAGAAAACCGGCGTGAAATAGTGGCATGCCACTGTGTTTCGTGCGGTGAGTGGGAGAGCCGGAGGCCCGTTTCCTTTTCCTCACCCATCCCAGTCCATTCCTTCTTTCCAGTCTTTAATCCTTTCCTTTTCCCTTTCCCCATATAAGCGGGCAGCACATTCGTAGAGGTACTACCTTTGCGAATGTTCATGGGCGGTGGTGATCGCTTACCATCATGCGAACCACCAGCTCAGTTGCCCGCTATGACATAAAAAAAAGTCATTTGTTTTAAAGAATAAGTCAGTTATATTAATTTTTTTTTCTTCTTTCTGTTCAGTTTAGTTTAGTTCAGGAGTCAGCACATATAATTTTGTCACGACTATATTATGCATCTTCAATGGTTTTGGACTAACCAACACCTTTAATGATAAAGCTTACATCTTCAAAATCACTTTATAGGCCGCATTTTACGCACCCAGCACCATATTTTTGGATGAGGTGGACTCACTTTGTGCTATGAGGGGGGCGGACTCTGAGCACGAAGCTTCTCGAAGATTCAAGGCTGAGCTACTGATTCAAATGGATGGATTAGCTGCCCCTTTGTAAGTTTTTAGTATATATTATATAGGTTTTATTTGTTGAACTTAACACTATCTACACGCTTATCATAAACTTTACAAAATTTGTTAGATGCGGCGCGAAATGTAACCACGTTTAATATTAATTAACACGCTTTTTTTTATTATTAGCTTCACTTGTATGTTTGTATGTATGTAACTCACACCCGTTTTTCTC
Source organism: Zerene cesonia (assembly GCF_012273895.1). NCBI lineage: Eukaryota > Metazoa > Arthropoda > Insecta > Lepidoptera > Pieridae > Zerene > Zerene cesonia. The sequence goes on from NC_052107.1 coordinate 5,347,395, forward strand.
CCACTTCCCGCGAACC
>NC_052107.1:5348410-5430001 GCF_012273895.1 Zerene cesonia
AAAAATTATTCACAACAATATTAGTATTTTTCGTTCATTATTGTTTTCAGCTTATATTAAAAATTATTTTATAGTTTTAAGTTTGATGTGCTTGAAAAGCGTGTTTTTTAGTTTTTTTAAACTATATTTATTTTAATGATAAATATGTACACAAAAAAGCTTATTTATACTTAAACTTAATATTATGACTAATTTATTAATGTGTCAAATTATAAATATTCCAGTAACCAAGATAAAGTGGTTATGGTGTTGGCAGCCACGAACCATCCTTGGGACATCGATGAGGCGTTCAGGCGACGCTTTGAAAAAAGGATATATGTCGGCCTTCCTGATGGTGCGAAATAACATTTTGTGTATCGTGTATTAGTAACGTATACTTTTAATTACACAAGTTAAGTTTTTAATTAACAACAGTTTTCTTAAATTTATTCCATCATAATGTGGATTGCTATATTATTGTTTAAATATGTCTGTAATTTTCTTTCACGACCCATTTTTCACAAATTAAGACATTACAAAGAAAATTATTTCAGAACCAACCCGTGTCAAACTATTGAAGCTTTGTCTACGTGATGTTGTGTTGTCCAATGACGTCGACTTGTCCGAATTAGCCGCAAAGTTAGATGGCTACAGCGGTTCAGATATTTGTAACTTGTGCAGGTAGGTGTTTCAAGTGGTAACCTTTATCACTCTATCATAGTATAAAACAAAGTCGCTTTCTCCGTTAATCCCTCTGTCCTTAATTATACTTAAATAACTACGCAACATCATCATAACATCTAATAACTCTTTAACGCATGAATTTAACGCATGCGAAGCCGCGCGATAATTATAATTTAAAATTTCCAGAGATGCAGCTATGATGACCATGCGTCGTAAAATTGCGGGGAAAACACCTGAACAAATCCGTCGCCTGAAACGAACTGAACTAGAAGCGCCAATATCTAAAGCAGATTTAGACACCGCTATTGAAAAAACTAGGCGCACGGTAACTCAAGCAGATGTAGCGCGTTATTCGACGTGGATGCAGAAGCATGGTTGTTCCTAGCATAGGGCTAAAGCGCTTAGAGCGCTTCTTCGACTGTTAAGGAGCTCATAAACTGCCTGTGTTGATGAAAAGGACAAGAAAATATTAGGTTCCAAAGTCGATCTTGTGATTTATAAACTTTTATACGTATCGTAATAAAATCGTGGCGTATTTGATAGTTATTATTATTTGTAAATTATATGGAATTTCTACAATATTAATTAGACTTTTTAATAATTGTAACAACACTAGGCTACGATATTTATAGTATATGATGTGATGGGCAGATATAGAAATGCGTAAATGGGTATTATTGCCAATACCAACGTGTAACAAACTATGTGGCAAGGACGCAAAATTGCTTTTAGCATAAAATTTTCTATTATGCAAAATTATGAGAGTTATAAAATATTGTTGGGACTTGTAAGTTAAATTATTGTGCTTTTGTAGTAGTGTGAATCAGCTAAAATTAATGTTTTACTCAACGTTAGAGCATAATTACATTTTAAGAAATCGAGCCCTCTTACAATAAAATACAGCCTGTCTAAAAATATTTAAATTTCATAATTATATCATAATATAATTTTGCAAATAACATGAAGTTGCTTATATGATGCCATTCGCTCACATTGGCGCAAACCAAAGGCACGTTTGCACGTAAGTGAGCGACCCCGGCAATAACATAGTAATTTTGTTCTTTAATAAACTTTTGTAATTAGTCATGTTAACTCAATAAAAATAAGCGTTGGCTGGAAAAGGTATTGAAATGATGAACAATTTAGAATAAGATTCATTTATTTAGGAATGGTGTAGATGTATTTTGTTTTATTATTTTAAATTATACATGGTAAAACGAGTTCTGCAAAGTCAATAAGTTTGAATAAAGATTGTTCGTATAAATACCTGTCTTTGCGATATGTGAAACCTTTTAATAGTTTTGTTATGGGATCGGATTTAAGTATAGTTAAGTGCTGAAATACAAATGAAATACAAACGAATAATGTGGTATTAACAATACTTTTTAATAACTTCCATTTTGACTTAACAACTTAGCGTTAGTTCTAATTATAAGTATCGGTCTTTGGTGCTTTCTAGAATAATTATTTATAAAACCTTAGTGATGTAGTAGGCTAGAACCGAAGTAATCATAAAACTACTGGATCGAGAACTAGTTAAAACTATTAAACTGTGCTAGTAGACATTTTTCGCTAGTTATGGGACGAATACCTAATGGGAATATTGTATCTGACGACTTTTGTAATTTAATGTTCTGATTACTACTTTTACAGATAAATTTCTTATACTTTACAAAATAGTGATACTTTTTAAATTCTTAAGTGCAATTTAGTAAATAACTAAGCGCTATAAGGCACTTCTATGATTGTTTTTAATGTCGAGTGCAATCTTTAATTATTACAACCTTCTAATTATATGTACATAAGTTTATTTATATTATGACAATTTAAACAAACTGTTTCACTCCTTTACAATAATGTCAACCTTATTATTATAAGACTAATAAATATTTCGTGTTTTAAGAATACGCAACAAAAAAAAAAGGGCCAGTTTCACAACTTGCAAAGTCGTTGATAGCCTGTCTTACATTTATTGAAGTTTAGTAAAAACTAAACTTCCTGACAGTTAAAATAAAATATAAACAGAACAACTGAACAAGACCAGAAATTGTGACACGATCTTTAAGTGAAACGTACACATTGTAATTATAGACAATTAATTAATTGCCATATATAGGCATTCTAATAAGTATTATAAAATGACGCGTACACAACGTTTAAAATGATTATCCAATAAAAAATTAACATAACATAAACATTAATTAAAAATAAAAGAACAAATCAAATAACAATCAACATCGTTACATTAACACTCTTTCTAACTAAGGATACTATTAGATCATACGCTTTGTTTTCTAGATCATTTACCTTTACGTTACCTAATTTATATAAAGGCCAATACTTTACAGTACAATATGGGTGAAATTGAAGGCACATAGTTGCAAAGAATACCTTTTTACTTAGAACAAAAATTATGACCTTATATAGGTACTTAAAGGTACTCTCTAATAATTAATAATAACAACATAAAATTACCATAATTAATTATTTCTAATGTTGTTGAACGATTCTCTGAGCCATTAGAATACGGCAGTGATATTATTTTTTTTACCATTTATACATGTGTCTACATACATACCGACCGTCTCCTTGGTGAGCGTAGAAACGAGGGGTCCTGGGTTCAATTCCCGGTGGGGACGCACAAAAAAAAAGTCTCGGTCTAGCAAGACACAGAAGGCTGATCACCTACTTGTCCGTAAAGAAAATCGATCAATGAAACATATGTGCATCATCTGCCCCATACCCCACTAGGGGACACGGGACTTAATTATTTTATTTTCGTGTCTGCCCTAGAGTTAGATAGAAAAACTCAATAGATTTCATGTTTGGACACAATATATTTGTGACTTTTTTAAATCTATGTCTCAATTCAAACGATTTTTAAAATATTTTACCGCTAAGCTCGTTTTTGTTAAAGAGTGCGACTAAATTTACTCGTGCATTTTTGGTTCAGTTGAATTAATAATAAGTCTTACTAGGCATAGACTGATTTGTAATTGCGTGTCTTTGCTATTTCTATCTACATTTTAGTATAACCTCTACAACGTAAGATTTAAACGTATAAAGTATTAAATATTGCATTTTTTTACAAACTAACATCCTTTCTTTTCATGTGCTTTTTTATACGTATCAATAGAAGTGTAACAATATTGAACAATTATAATATCATAAGTTTTGACGCTAGATTGATTTCAACTAGCTAGTGACTTATATCTTTAAGTTAGATGAGTTTATTAATAGAAAATTACATAAGATATTTATAGGTAGAATAACACATTTTATCCATATCGAACCTGAAATACACTACTTACTTCACCTTAAATAATACAATAAAACTGAGCCAATAAAAAGCAATTAAAAATTCGACTTTTCAAACGATAAATAATTATTTATTCCTATACATTCTAACAACTATGTCAATTATAAAAATGACTCCAAGCATAAATATATCGAGTTACAAAAAATAGGCACGAATTCAATTGTATTTCAGGTTTTTGTGTGGTTAAATGTAAGTTGGTGCGAAGTGGCTGGACCAATTACGATGTTCTATATCCGGGTCTAAAGTATCCCGGGAAGTGTGGTCAGTGTGGTATATTTCGTGTCATTGGGGCGAACCGTTAGGTTTCTCTTTAATGTCTTCTTCGTCGTGTTCAAGGATAACCGCGAACGAGAATGGGAGAAAGGCGTATCCTTGACCCTCGTAGAATTTACTCATGAATTCCACCCTGAATTGAAAATAACAAAATATGAAACATCTTACATCCAATGGCTTAATGTCCTATGTCATCATTGACTATTCCTAAGAAAAATTATTCGAACAATGTGTTTCTGTAAATGATTAAAATAAGTGAAGTCTCATGTTCCCAGATGCACAATTTGTAGCTTATCGATAGTTTTATAAAGTGACTAAGTAAGTATATAGAATATAAACAAAGTAAAAAAGCGGGTTATTAAAGTCGACTCACCAGTGCAATCTCAAAGTATGTAAGAACGCCGAGAGCCCCTCCATAAGCACGAGTATGGCAAGCGTGAAGAACGCCCACACGGCGAATATAAAGTATAGCACGATAGCCATCGCGGGCGACCCGCCGCCGAGCCCCATGCGGAGCAGCCGCTGCCACAGCACCGCGGACAGTTCTAGGATGTTCGAGAACATTTGTAGGTTATGTTTATGGCGGTTGGAGTTCTCGAATGTTCTAGAACATTTATAGGTTTCGTGTATTCTGTATAGTGTTCAGTTCAGAGCTGTCGAATGTTCCAGAACATTTGTGTTTTTATGTGTTAACTATATACTGCTTTGGGTAGGTTTCGAATGATTAAAGACATTAATGGGTTTATGATTATAAAGTGAACAATTTTAAACTTCCAGAACTTCTATAAAACTGTGAGAACAGATCCAAATTTTATTGATTAGATGTAGCTGGTTGAAGAGTATAAAAGTGAGAATATTATATAATTGAGATACTAACGAGCATGCGCCAAAGACAAAGCCCATAGCCGCAAGTACGATGCGGTGTGCGAGACGGCGCCAAGCACATACTCGATCGTGTGTATCGCTTGTGTTATCATTATTTCGCCGATGCCTTCGTCTGGTGTGGCTTTTTCACATTCACCATCTTCTACTGTTGGACTCAGCTGGAACAATATACAAAAGAAATCAGTATGGAGTCTGGAGTCACTTCACTGTTTAAATGCATTTGCTACTTTACAAGTTTTATATAGAGAAAGCTTTGTTTTACCCAAGGATTTATAACCAGTGTCATGATTAATTGGTTAATGATATCATGAATGAAGTGAAATTTCAATCGAAATGACTGTAAATATAAACGGTGGGCTAGGATACACTGAAACCTGTGCTGAATCTGTCCTAGCAGTAGGAAAATATATAGGCTGACTAGCAACGCCCTGCGGTTCATCCGCGTAAGTCCGTATCCCCTAGGAATATCGGGACAAAAAGTTGCCTATATGTTATTCCAGTTGTCCAGCTATCTACGTACCAAATTTCATTGCAATCAGTTCAGTAGTTTTTGCGTAAAAGAGTAACAAACCTACAGATACAAATACATCCATCTTCACAAATTTTCTCATTTACAATATTATTAGGGTGATGATAAGCGATAAACAATAGCACATGATGGTGAAACACTTACGTTCCTATAATATTAGTAGGACAGGATGACGACAAGCGATAGGGGATGATGGTGAAACACTTACGTTCCGCTTCTTATACATCTGGTAGAGCGGTTTCCCCAGCAACATGACGGGTATGCAAAGGAAGGCAACCGCGAGGAAGGTGCGCTGCACGGCGTGCTGGCCCGCGTACATGTCGGCGCGGCACGACGAGCGCACCTCCGTGCTCTTGAGCAACATCATGTTGATGAACATTATCAGCACGGAGGGTGCGCATGCTGAGTCGTATGCGGGATCTGGGAGGGAATTAAATATTTTCTTCTGTGTTTTTGGTCTATTCGTATAGGCGTATAGTCTGGTTTAGTCGTATTTCGTCTATTATCGTCAGGGGTTTTCCCATAGAGCACAGATGGCGCAACCGCTGAGTAGGTATTATGTAGTCAGAAACATCCTTTCAGATTTATACGGATAGTATTATAGTGTATGGGAACATTTTTTGTTTTTCTTTTTCTCTCTTTGGCAAAAGATATAGAAATCAATTGCCAAAAAATTGAAAATATATAATAAAAGATATTTTTCCAAAAGTTTCGAATAAAGTTTTCTAAAAGAAACTTGCAACTTCAGTGGGGCATTTTTTGATATATTTAACAAAATAAAGAGGCGTAAATATGCCCTAGAAATAGACAAATAAAAACTCAAATCCAAGCAATTATAAACAAACATCCTCACCATCTGATACTGTCGAATACATTATCCACTTCATGAACATCATGATACACAAATACCAAAACAGCAGAAGCAGGAACAACACCTGTGGTATGTATTGCAGGTATATCATGTAGGGCCTCTTGAAGTAACTGTAATAAATAATCATGTGTTCACGCACCGTCGGGTTTTTTATTTGTTGATTGCGAATCATATTTTTCAATAATTTTCTGATTTATTGCTATTTTTCTAAGTGCTTTTATTCAAAACATTCTAGCCAAATATAGAAGCTAGCGATACGTATATGCAGAACTTTTTTATTCGACACTAGAATGTTTAAAAGCTGCCAAATAGTATTTTGAATGAAATAATAATAAAAAATAAACAACAGTAATAGAAATTAGAAATACTACAATAATCATAAAAAAATATTCAAAGCTGTTGTACCCCGTCACACACAACAAGATACTTTTTTATAAAATACTAGCTTAGCCAAAGTTTATAAATGTTAGAGGATAGTTATTAGGACATCCATTTTTACACAACAAACTATCGTTGTACCAAATTACAAACAAATCGGTTACGCGGTTTAGTTATAAAGAAAAGACAGATAGACAGAGATACTTCCGCAATAATAATAATAAAATAATTTCTATGAATACAGTAATTACTTGAAGTTTACCACACTCAATGTTACCCCGAAGGCCATGTGTAACACGCCAAATATTATGGACAGTTTCATCTTGAACGAGTTCAGAAATATTATATTGTTGGCCGCAAACTAAAAAGGAAATGAATCGCTGATAAACGATATGGAATTTCTTAAAATGAATATACAGATACATAAAAATTAAGAAAATAATACATGTTAAGACAGACAAATAAACTAGAGCAATCTATTTTTAAAGATGTTTTATCTGTATTTTACAGTTATACTAGATTTGTGGAAATTAACTAAACATTCTCAAAATGTAAATAGTATCCTAAAGTCTTTCATGATATATTATTATACTAGCTTTTGGGGCTCCACTCACAAATTTCGATGTGGTTTTTTTGAGACGCGTCGTGCCCGTTTTTAGAACATTTGATCATCTTTTTTCATTGATCGGTTTGATCTTTAAGCGTCACATATATATAAATATTTTAAAATGTACGAGAAGCAGACATTTTGTAATAATTACTCCTAAGCCGACGTTCTTAAAAATGACAGAGATTTTCAATCAGTAGTATATTCTTTATTTTATTTTAAACTAGCTATTCTCAGCAGCTTCGCCCGCGTGCTCAAAATAAGTTTTCATGGAACAAACATCCATCCCCTAATGAGTGAAAATTCTTTTTTAGCGCATGCCTACATACCAGCGTGCTATCTGCATGCCAGATTTTAACATCATCGGTTCAGTAAATTGGGCTGTCCTTTGACAGATTAATCAGTTAGCCATATATTTAGATAAAGATTAAGATATTCAGTATTCACCTGCCACGCAGGATCTATACCCAGCGGGTACGGCGTTTGCGAGTACGCAATCGCCGGGTCCAACTCCAACCTTCTATGTTTCCTCAACGTTTCATTATCGTACACATTTCTCCAGCTACTCCCGAAAATATTCAAAGACTTCGAAAACAAATCGTTATATATCAAGCCGGTGTATATAGAAAATATCCCCATCAACAATATTATGTAACGACCTCCAAAGAAAATGTTCCAAATTTCGTTATCCGTTTTGTTCTTTGCTAGTTTCTTCTCTAGGATTATAATGGTAGCAGCGAATATGGTCATTATGAGGCCGTGGCCCATGTCACCGAACATTACGGCGAACAGAAACGGGAATGTTATTATCGTATACAGTGCTGAAAGGGAAATATAATAGATATGTTATGTTTAAATATGTATATGATTTAGATTAACTATTCAGTTTATTAAGTGTGACTCAGTATACACATATACATATACGAATATGTATGTACAACCTGCCATAAGGTTTAAAGGGTTTAAGAACTTAGAGACTATATTGATATTTGGTTATTTCTAAATTGTGTAAAACTTGTTTTGAAATAGATAATACGTAGATAAAGATTAGGTGTTAGGCTGACAGTTCTATATTGCCTCCGAGGAAAGCAAACTTACTTAAAGCCGACTCTGACTCTGGCTAAAATTACAATTTGCATTATAATATTTTCTAATTGTTTGTTACTAACTTTTAATTTATTTGAAAGATTAATACAATATAAAAAACTAGAAAACGCTTTAATGATAGAATGAACTATTTATTCGTATACAGAGTATACACAACGAAAGTAATTAATGCTGTAGGATCGGCAGCATTTAATTAAATATGACCGTTTAAAGTGGTTCAAAATCGAGGTAACAGAAGTCGGTTACATACTTACATACAAAAATGAAACTAACAGAAGCGTGTTAAAAAAATAATAGGATAGATAATAATACAATTTTTATCATCGAAGTACATGGAGAAAAAAAAACATACTATGTGTTTATTATCTTACTTACCCGGATTCACTTCTCTATAGCTGGCGATTCCATAGGAATCAATGAGATTCTGGAAGCCCCGTGTAAATTTATTGGTCCTGTTGAATGTTGGCGGAATTTCCGTTGTGTGTACGTGATGCAGGATCGATGGGATTGGACTGCCGCTTGCTTTCTGGAAGTTTAAAGATATAATACTACATTAAATAGTAAGTGAAATAAATACAGGTCGTGGAAAAAATATGAATTATAACTGGATTGATGATTGATGAATTCGGAGTATTAATCTCACGAAACTCCGATTATAGCAAATTGCCATCATTATCATTTGTTAAGTTAATTTTTTGAGGGAAATATACCATACACCTCAGTTATCTGCTGATTACTCCTAATAAGGAAAATAATATAATTAATTTGCATAGATAATATCCTCTTCGCAAACAGTGGAATGTAAGCGTGCAATACATAACAGTACAAATAGATACTCTAGTAATACACCTATAGTAAATTTGTGGATTGTTACGTATCAGTTATTCAAAATACGTACATTATTGAAATGCAACGTGATCCCAACCGTCTACTAATTCATGGCAATTGATTACCGAGTGGGCAGGCCTTGAACTTTATTGAGCCTACCTACGCTTTTATATTATTTACATAAAAGTTCATTGTGGGGGAGAAACAATGCGTTGTATGGATAATGGTTATGTCGCAGCTTATTTTTTCTATGCAAATAAAACATTATTTGCTTTGCGAGCGTTCATTGTACAATCAATTGTATACAATGCATTGTTGAAATTAAATAACATAAGTAAATAAAAATTATGAAATGACATAATATATTATTATAAAAACATGATGATACATACTACCTGTATGTATCATCATGGCCGTTTTAACAAATATTCCTTCTGTTCAAATTATATTCCGATGTTTGTTATACAGAGAAGAAAGTCTAAAGTATGTTCTGCTTGCTTGTTTTTCTTTTTATAAGCATTTAATTTCAGGTGTTGCTAGAGTATTAGTATCTACCTATAGCATATAAAAAAAATGATTTATATATAAGAAAAAACGACTCACCACTCCATCATCCAAAGCCTTCTGTAGCAACGGCAGATCCTGTCTCGGCACCCAGCACTCCGCTATAAGGCACTTCTTTATTATGTCCATACTGAACATATTCAGTGTGTGATATATCGCTTTTTCCTTCCGCACTGCGACCATCCAAGTGCTTATGTCTCGTGCGATGTTAGTGAGTACTAAACGTCTGTGTTGTTCAGTTTGTTCTAGTACCTGAAGTGTTATATTCATTCAATTTGGGAACGTTATTAGCGGTTTAGAAATGCCGCTGTGAAGATCTTGACCGCAACCGTCTCCGAAAATTATATGTATTAGACTTAATTTATTCTATGTTAGATACAAGGTATATTACATGGTTTACAACTTATTGAGATTGATACCTTTTATATATATTTTATAAATTAAAGGTACCAAAGAAATGTAGGTAGAAAAGGAATAGGTAAATCATATTGCATAATCGCATAGGGAGAAATCCTGTTCAGCGTACGTTATTTGTGTGCCTCCATAGACTGGAATTTAATTTGAATTACAAATTCAATAGCAAAGATTAAAGATTAGTTCAAGAGTAAAACTATAATAAATTCCTTCTTTGTCTATCTAAAAACCTATTGTGTTTCGTATTATTGATTCAAAATTAATGGCGCAATTAAGATTTGCGCTTTTGTGCGATGTAGAAATTGCAAATTATTTACAAGAATTATGCAATCAATGAGGATATAATATATACAGATGCGTAGATATTTATTCATTGATGCACTTGCGGCTCATTATTATCATTCGCGTAGGTGTTGAAGGTTGGATTATATTATGTTACTCTGTAGTCTGCAGGGCTGACATGTGTGATAAGGACCTAAGGACAGGGAGGTAACACGAGTTTACCTCAAGTGTCCTTAGCTTAAACTTATTGTTGTGGTGTGTTACATCATTAATTAGTAGGTTCTTTACCCGACACTGGTGAATATTTTCTATGAATGTATTCATTGTTTTAGTGTATGAATGATTCTTGACTTTCAACAATGTAAAGTCTGGACATCGTATAATGGTATAATATCTACGCATATTGAGCTTAAGGCAGCATAGTAAAAAAATGCATTTGTTGTATAAAAGTTACAAGGGAATCTTTAATGCTTACCATCTCCAAATCCTTTATTCTAGTCTCCACTCCTGCTAACATGTCCTGTTGATCCTTATAAGTAGCTGGACAAGGGTATAAAGTCGCTTGAAATCCAGTGCATACTTTTTTTACACGCAATTTTATTTGCTCGCCATGGAAGAACACGACAAATACTGTCTTTTGTAGCTCGTGACCCTAAAAGCGTTGCGTAGTTTAATAATTCCATATTGTATAAATTTAGGGACTCGATTAACTAGGTCAGCGTGTTTAGTGTCCTCATATTTATTTCAATAACGCAACATATTCATAAATGACGAATGTCACGTTTTATGCTGTTTTATTTAAATAGATATGTGTCACAAATTTGACTACTAGTATTTATCTTTATCATACAATTGTAATGCTAACTTTAAACACATATATAAATTAGCTTTCCATCGGCAGCTTTACCAGCGATGACAAAAGTATAGATTGGCAAACCCAGGGTTTTTCCGCGTAGTTGCCGTTCCCGTCTGATTTACGGAATTAAAACTATTATATTACTAACTATTACTAAATATTATTTCCCAGAATTCAAACGATCTTTGTAGCAAATTTCAAGAAATCAGTTCAGTAGTATATGCGTGAAGAAAAGACAGACAATCAGAGTTGTTGTAGCGTTTATCATATAAGTAGGGATTAGGTATTTAAATTTTTAAATACTTTCCCTTATCTTTCAAAGCATTATGGACGTTGAACATGCATTAATTTCACGGGTGAGTGAAGATTTACACCCTAAAGTTTTATTTTATAATAACCCTGTTGTTAACTAGAAAATCAATACTACCAGTAGGCCAACGAACTTTGCGCTCTAGCACGCAAATACTATGAGTAGCCTTATACCGTATTGCAGATATTTTACTAGAACATAATATATGAGAATTCACATAGCTCTTATGTCAAAGGCAGTAAAGTAGACTATCACTTACCGTTACAGGGTCTTTTAAAGGTTCGTCAATTTGGGCTTGTTTGAAGAATATGTTACCATGTGATATCCTCCATAGCATTCTCTCAAAAGACGGCACTCTCGGAGTAGCAACAACACCAGCAATGAAACCCAAGTGTCCTATAACCCCTTCATTGTTGTACACTTGCACTGAAGCAGATATTTTCCTATGGGCACTATGATCTTGGAAAAACGTTTGAGTCTTCTCTATTAATATTTTCAATTCGATAAGAGAAAGGTAATCCGTTTTTAGATTCTGCGCGTTTCGTGTTATTTCTTGGATTTCAGATTCGATGTAGTCAATTCTCTCCTGAAATAGTGCATGAATATATATTTTAAGATCAACATAATTCTTTGAGCTGATACTATTTAATAAAGCATATCGCCATACCCTTGAAATTTCCTTAATTTTATCCAATTTAAAAGTATATTTAACAGTCAACTGAGTGGAAAAGTTAGACACTAATTTATAATCCTCCAGGAAATGTGACGTAGACTGAAGTTAGATTGTAAAGAGACTGGGTGACCTTAATATGTTATGCAATTATCACGGACATGAATACAAGTAGAATAGTGGAATCTAATTAGATTTTAGCTTTAATAGTCTGAAATTAAACATCCATCTTGACTGGTTGTAGAGTTATTTGGAAGATATATACTTTTGTGTGACGAGATAATAATTTTATTTTAACAGCTTCATAAATATACAAACAGTTAGTATAATAGTTATTGAATAAGATAATGGCAAACTAGGTCCGTTCGATATCAACATTGCATGTCCTCTAGGTCAGCATTGTAGCTTGAGACAATTATATCTAACCGGAGCAACTACAATCTAAATAAAAACTCTTACTATTTTTTATTTCATAAAATCAAAAAATGTTGTCGACACATTATGGTAGGAATCGCATTTAAGATTTAAGTGAAACAGGAAAAGCTAGTCGGGCATTTGCATAAATTGGGTCAATGTCGCGCCGTAGACATAATTACATCGTAAAGAAGATCTACTCAGAGTGGTAGAATTTTAACAGCATATTATCGCGTTTTGCAGGACGAACACAGGTCGAAAAGCCTATTTACTGTACTGTTCTTTACCAAAATTTCTATAATATCTTTATTGTATAAAAATACCGTGTTAAACTGTTCATTTAAACTACAATTAAAATAAGTTTGCTTGTGGTAGTCGAGCACGCTTCGACACGAATTGGGCTAGCTCGCACCGGGGAAGTACCACACCCTCACAGAAGACCGGCGTGAATAGCATTCTGCTGTGTTTCGTTCGGTGAGTGGGGGAGCCGGAGGCCTTTTCCTTTTCCTTCCCCTTCCCAGTCCTTTCTCTTTTTTTTTCCTCCTCGCTTTCTTAATCCCTTCCCAATTTAAAGTCGGCAATCCATTTGTAGAGGCGTAAGGTCTGTAATCGACTTTACGCCTCTACAAATGTTCATGGGCGGTGGTAGCGCTTACCATCAGGCGTCCCACCAGCTCCATTGCCGACTGTGATATAAAAAAAAGTACCTCTAGAATGTTGATTTCCCTCGGGCTCATGATTCTTGGGGCAGGTTTGGGCGGCGGCGGCGGCTCTGGGAGTTCTCCGCTCACCCAACGCAGTTTTCGCTCCATTTCGCTGCATCGTCGCACTTCAGTCACATATCGCCGTTGGAAATCATTCACGTGTGGATTCAACTGGTGAAAAAATATATAATACTAATATTATAAATGCGAAAGTTTTATAGGATGTGTGTGTGTTTGTTGCTCTTTCACGCAAAAACTACTGAACCGATTGCAATGAAAGTTGGTACGTAGACAGCTGGACAACTGGAATATCATACAGGCAACTTTTTATCCCGATATTACTTGGGGATACGGACTTACGCGGGTTAAACCGCGGGGCGCAGCTAGTATATAATATTTGTAAGAAAACGTGATCACAATTGAGACACGAGGACTTTAAATTAACTCTTAATTACTTTAGTTCTCAAAAACAAGACTGTGTTGCCAAATAAATGAAAGTCACTCTTGAAAATAACGTAGCCAGTAATAGTATTGACTGACTTTATTGTCATTAATCCATTAATTCTCCCTACGAAGATCTTCGGACGAATGTTACAATGATGACGGATCTTGTCTCTTTTTATTATGACTCAGTGTATGCTTAATGGTTTAGATGAAATATATATCAGAATTTATACCATGCAATCTGTAATGTGGCATTTAATTTATATGGGTGAACCTTTAAATTAGATAGTATGTAATTTTTTTTCATACCACGCGTCGAATAAATCTGATTTTCTAACTTTAATAGTTCTTAACTGCCTATTTCTGTAGTTGTGAGTAATCAAAACATACCCACCTGGCGAACCGTGCGTGTTTGAAATTAATTATAATTATAAAAACTAATACTTTTACGTGAAAACTACTGAATGAATTGTGATGATACTTGACAGTAACGTAGCTTATGTACCAGAATAACACATGCGCTATAGAAATACTTGGTTTTGCTTGCGGGTTCGTCCGCGGGTGACATCACGTAGCGCAGCAAGTTTTGTTTATATAGCATTCAATTTCCCTTCACGTATTGAAACTCATTTATGATATTACGAAAGTATAACTATCAGCAATTGCTGATTTCAAGACATCGTAAAGGTAGTAGGTAAATTACTAACTTATTTTGTACACTTCGACTTGAAAATTCGAGGCATCACAAGAAAAAGAAAAAAATATATAGCTTTATCTTTTTTATTTTGGTTTTTTTTTTGTCCCTAAGCCTTAAAGCATAAATAATATTGTTAGAATAAAATGTCTGATTCGATTATTTTACACAGTTAAATTAAATATCAAGAAGAATTCTTAAACAATTCCATTATTTTATGTACTTCGCCCACTTGTAATAAAACTGTATTAGTCTTTATTAAGACTGTAGACTGCAGATGTTGTTTTAAAGAAATGACAAGTGTTTTTTATACTAAGTACTATTTACCTAGTAGTTTAAATGATCTTATAGTAATATTCATGTTGAAGTGTCTGTTTGTTATATTAAAATAACCGCATTTTACTGAATACATATGCCAAAATATTTTTTACACTTTTTGCCTGTCTAACTCTTGGTTTCGGCGTATTTATATTAACGTATATTTTTTTGGTATATGAACCGAGTATAGCATAAGCATAGTAAACAGTGGTTACTTTTATTTTACTATATTTTACATAACTAAACATTTTCAGCTAGATAATTTAGTTTATTGGTATGCATGGAAGACGAGGTGACTTTTACAAATGTTCATTCATATTTTTTATTTACGAGAAAGGAGAAAAAACAAAGCAGTGTTAGTAAAAGTTATGATAATATAACCTTCGTTTCTGTCATAAAATAATATACTGCTACATTGTTACCTACTACGTAGATATTGTAGGGAAATACCGCGGATAATATGCATGCAATATAAATAATGTCTTGGTAATAGAAAAATTATTTTATTTCATTGGCATGCTAATATTTATATACATAATTTCATTTACTCAGCAGTTTTCTTACCTGCAATTTTATAGGTAGATAATATTTCAACTTATTAGTATACAAGAATAAATATTAATCGTTATTGTTGAGATGTTATAGTTTTATGAGGAAAGAGAGAAAACTTTAATTTGATAGCCCTGATGCTGAGACCACACCTTAACCCAGAAATAGACACCCAATTGGTCATTCGCAGCATCCAAGCCCATCTGTTTATTTTATTGCTTCATTGACACTCCCGGCCCGCAGCTATTACAGGCATTTGTCACATTTCCTATTATATTTTTTCTCTATTTGATTTCACAGAAAGCTTACAAAACTAGAGGCTCATTAAACATTTTATTTCATATGGCCAATGCTTAATATTTTCCATGATATGTACATTTTACGTATTTTGTTTGAGATATTTACTTATTCATTTTTGATGCTTTGTAAATAACAAAGTGTTTGAATTTATATTTTCATTCCGATTGTAAATGCAGCGATAGCATGAAATTCGAATTTTTGACATAGTTTTCCTAACAAAAATGACGTAAGTTTAAAATAAAAATAATTAGCGTTTCTAATTATTAGAAATCCACAGTTGCTGGAGATCATTTATGACTACCAGCTCAATCATTGTAAAATATAAAAAAAACGTTACGTAACGTAAAAACAGTCCGTTTAATACGAACTGTAATAAAAATATCGCAGCTGATTGCCATTGTCGTTTCAATTAAAGTCAATTAAATGTACTTGACTCTATCACGTAAAGTGTTTATTTCATGTAGTTGAAGCGGCCTAGGCATCACTTTAGATGTAAACTTTTACACTAGTTTCAATGGATTTACCTATTCTTCTAATGACACTTTAAGAGGGAATATCAATGTATTATAATATACGGACGGAGAGAAAGACAGATGGTTAGCGAAGTCTTAGTAATAGAGTTTTACAGTTTTGCTGCTGAATCATAAATACAAAAAACGAGCAAGGAGTAGGTTTTTTTATATAATTATTATACTTTTAATAGACTCTTACATAACATTATCTTTTGTTGTAATAAATACAATTTATATAAAATATACTTCAAACAATATCTGCTTGTCTCAAGTTATAATGAACAAGGTAAACAGTAACTTAGAATAATCGTTTTATAAATAAATACAATTAATTGCTAGTATTCCATACTATACAAGGAAAATGCAGAAAATATGACATAAGTATAATTAAACAGAAGTGTTTTCAGGTTAATAATATTAAAATATTAATGAGAATGTTGGCCTGTAAATCTATTATAAGGCCTTCATGAGTCCTACAGCTGAAACTGACAGCTCTATATATAAATTACTTTATATAATAAATATGGTGGCGACATATTTATCAAATAAACATTCTAAGAAGCTTAGTTCGCAATTGCTTAATGCAAATAACAAACATTCGCAGACTCTGTTATTCTAATATTTAATATAGATTAGTTATAATTCAATGCATGTATATTTTGTTATAAATAGCCTTTTATAGTATATATTTAGCATCCACTATATACATGGATAGAGTATGTTACTGATTACTGAAAAGATAATAATCAAGTGAGAAATTCAGGCAGAATAATACGAATAGTCCATTGTTCGTAAATTTAGACGTTATATTGAATGAAATGTTTATTATTTCCATATTTTCTACAACTGTGAAGGCCATTTAGTGCTATTTGTTGATATCTCCAAGATTCAGATATTTGTTGCGCATTTCTTAAATATGATATGTTTTATTGAATCTGAAAATAGGATAAAGTGATTTGGTTAAAAATTTTTCAGATAAATAAGCATTTTCAAATAATTTCTTGTTATATGTCAAGAAGCAGTTCCAGGGTGAAATCAATAGTGTAGTCACGAAGGCCACTCCTAGAAAGATGGGGCACGCAAAATTGGATACGTAACCTGACGGCCTATCCATTTTGCTCAAGGGAAATATTTAGGTTGAGTAATACGATACTTTTTAATCTATGCTAAGCTTTATGGTATGTTCTAACGCATCAAATATAATCTGCTTGAAATAAATACAATAAAGGGAAATAGGTAACCCGTAATAGAATGAAAATTTCTGTAA
The DNA here is from genome assembly GCF_012273895.1 of Zerene cesonia. Classification (NCBI taxonomy): domain Eukaryota; kingdom Metazoa; phylum Arthropoda; class Insecta; order Lepidoptera; family Pieridae; genus Zerene; species Zerene cesonia. The sequence continues at coordinate 5,366,169 of NC_052107.1, forward strand.
CCATTAGCAGGATTGAATAAATACTGAAATATGTTGTTATTAAAATAAATGCACTTATTGCTTATAGTAATAACGGAATGCTGTAAATTGTTGAGTAGAGAATAAAGTCCCACAGAAAATGGTATAATCTTCTGGGAAATCGCAAAAAAGAGAGGGAACTATTTTAACTAACCGTTGCATAGTTTTTTGAATACGAAACTATTGATAGAAATAATAATAACCTAAAATATTCGTATACATATATGAACATAAAATAACAGATATATTTTAATCTATTAGGCTTAATATGATACTCTTCTAAAGTCATTCATCAAAAATGATGACTAAAACTAAATAAAACTACTATCTAATACTAATGTATCTAGTCTTAAGTTTAACATATCATTAAATGTAAAAAAATACAATAATTCGGAAATGGATTCATTTCCTACTAATAAAATGGGTATAAACAAAACCTTTGAAGTCACATTTGGATCAGAGCCAAGGCATTTGGTTCAATTGACCGGTATGCAATATTAACAATATTGTTCAATTTGACGAGCATACTGTATTGCTCAAAGGAATCCTAAATTATTTAGAAATAGTATACATATAGTCAAAAATTTTGCAATCGTCTATGAAAGCATTACCTATGCATTATTGTTGCACAATGCGAAATTATCACAACCTTAAATAACTTTACGCTTGACCTATTTTCATTATCGATAATAATATAACAGGTCGCAGTATTTCCAATGCAATTATTTAATACCTACCTAATGTATATTAAGTATTAACCCGTCAACGGCCTTCTTACTCATATAGCTTAATATGATATCCGAATTTCAATTTAATTTCCAATAGGGTGCTATATTATAATAATATAAGAAAATTGTATAAATTTTGACTGAATTAGGTAAGATCTATGTTTAAATACGGAATTACAATTATAATAAAAAACTTTTCAAATTAATTATAAAAATATTGGTTGTCAATATTTGTGTAAATAATGATTCATTAAAAACAAAGTATCACTTCTTACTAGTATAAACCACAATTTAAACCAAAGACCCTTTGCAAAGACACAGTTCTTAAAAAAGGCATGATTTGACTTTTTTAACGCAGCATGTGTCACCGTCCTAATGCCAGTAACATTATTTTTTTAAAAAGACATATTTACATTATTTAGTTGTAAATCTTAATGAGTATGTCACTTCATAAGCGTACCTGCATATTTGCTGGTATTACGTGATCTTATATTGTTGTCTTGATACTTGAGCGTTAATTAGATGTGGAAATAACTAGTATGAACAGGGGTTATAGAATCATGAGCATTTTATTTTGGCCTTCTTTATCGTTCTTATCAATACATTTATTATTTACTATTTTTTAATAATCTTTAACACATTTTATACAAATTTACCAATAAAGGAAGTGTACAGCAGAATTTAAAAAGAGAATCAGAAGCACTTTCAATAACATGACAATATGTTACCTTTTCAAAGCAGAAAAGTTTTTTCACTAAATACCAATGGTAAATATATACGATTTCTAATGAATGATTTAAAACCAAAACGATTTATGTATTTCAATTCTATACCATTGTAAAGGCAAAAACAATTGTATAAATGTTGTACTTACATCTCTAAACTGCGCTATTCCCGCCTCTCCGAGCTCATACATTGACACATATGCTGCTTCCGGCTGCACAAAGAGTTGGCATAATACCATTTCTTCACTTCGAAACATGGTTGCTGATATTTCGTCTGAAACAATAATATTCAACTAAATATTTATCTGCTTTTAATCACGTAAAATTTTTTATATTAATTTAGTTATAAGTATATCAAAGAATAAGGTTTTTATAAAAACTTTGGACAAAAGCAAGGATACCATAACTTATGTGTAATTCTGGTACATAAGAATTTTTGAAGTAGGTCCATTAGAGAGAACACAGAACAAACAAATAAAAGAAACAGACAAACAAACAAACTCTCTAGATCTATATTTTAAGTACCTATAGATAACAATCTCAATGCTGTGTCAGCAATTTCTGTTCAATTAGAACAAGTTTAGTAAATCTCAAACCTTATAGTAAGGGAATAAAATGCATATTAATATGTTACTTATACTTATATTTCTAAAAGGTCGTTGGTAAGGTCTTATTGATTGCTTTTACCTAGAGTTCTCTTTATGGCTATAACAATTTATTAATAGGAAGATAGAATTTATAAAGATATATTTAAAATAGACCAAGCACTTAATTTAAATTGCAAATGCCGCGTAAGAATTTGCGTACTAGTACAGTCCAATTTTCCAATTATTTGCCGTACGAAATGTGGCATCATACTTTAGCGTTTGTGAATTATAAATTATCAATTTTAGTGGATAAAAATCAAATATTAGCGTACCTGCTATGCAATAATATTAACGTCAGCAGGCAAATTTGGTATCGAAACTAGTATTTATGGGTACTTGAAACCACCTAATTTTTACGACAGTTAATATTTTTCTAATTGCCCAATAAAAGTTTATGTAGGTATGTAGAAATGACCTAATATCAATTGTTGCATTTGCGAATGTCCCAGGCAGACGAGACAGCTAAGCTTTGTATTTTTGTACCTGGCCAACAGCCAAATAGAACGGGCGTTATCACGTCTTATCGTGATTCTCTTTTATCAATCACATTACAATTGACTCACAATACCAAACATTTAGCTCCTAAGACGCCAGTTATCTTAGAGTATTCACATACAAATATTTTCTTTGGCAAGAATATTTGTATGTGGATTTTTCCATCTGTATTTGTCTACTACTCTTGATAGAAAACGCTATTCGCTTCTAATTCTCCGTGTGCAAGGGTACTCATATAAATTAGATAACAATGCAAGTTGTGTAATATATAAAGAAAAAGGAAAACATATAAGGTTTATAGTTGAACTAGATCATTCTTGTCATGACCCGCTCTAGCTCTACCATCATGCCCTTGCTCAAGTACTTGGAACTTTAATCGCATTTTAAAATCATAAAATAAATGTAGTGACAAGATTGAATAGGAAAGTAGATATACACGGTAGAAGTATCTAGAAATTTATAACTATAATTAATAAATTTATGATCAATTATTATAAACTACGAACACCTTGTAAAAATGTGTCCTCAAATCAAGAATGGATGGAATATTGTAAATAAGTATTGCATTTTGTTTATTAAAATTTAAATTTCATTTGTTCCAAGTACTTTTATCAACCTAGATAGAAACACAGCGCTTATAATAACCACAATATTAGTTGGCGGTGAACGATTTAATATTTCATCAAAATTAATCAAAATAGGTCCAAAGTTAAGCGTAAGTCTGTATGTCGTAGGAATATCAGTTGTCCAGCAATCTACTTACCAAATTTTATTCAATTGTAATCGGTTCACTTGGTTTTGCGTGAAAGAGTAACAAACATACACATATACATACATCCATCCTCGCAAACTTTTGCATTTATAATATTAGTAGGATTCATGATGTGTTCCATATTTAATATAATTTGGATAAATTGGATATTATACTTTTCACACATTACAATTTCTATGATCTGAACCAGGTGGATGCCAAAAAGCTATGTCAAATATTTGGCTGTTTATTTTTGTCTGTCTATTTTTCGATCGTTGTGTATAAACATATTTTGGCGGCGAATTTGAATTGTTTAATTGCAATAAAGTTTATTGTACTACGGGAAGTAACATTTTTTTATGGAAAAGATGACATTTTAATATGACATAGATTATTAATTCTTATATAATAAGTTTTTTTTGTCTATACATTATTTAAAGAAACTGGGTTGAAATGCATATATATCGAAATGTATTCAATATAGTCGAGAATGAAATCTATATTGTTTTAAAGTTTTAAGTAGGTCCTACTTATTAAGATACAATTGTTATTGTATTTGTAAAACAAGCAAGTTGTGCAATTATTTTCTAATTAAAGTTTGATTATGACAAAAAAGTGGATACAATAGAATTCCCGTTGATTAATTTTTGTGTGGTCATTCATAGTACAATGAAGTTAAGTGATAAATTTTATGAAAATTAAATATTTAAACATTCACCCACTGCATACATTTTAATCGAATGTTGAATATTGTTTACAGTTCAGAAAATGCAAGAGTGCATTAATGAATTGTTCAGCTTATTTGCTTGATGTCTCTACTATAAACTGTTTTATAAAAGAATACAGTTACAATATCTAGTAATTTTGTGGAATATATATTGATAACACTATCGACGAACATCTAGAAGCAAAGTTCAAATGTCAACTTTTCGCTATTGGTAGTATAAATATTTTTAAACGCTGCGTTCAATCGATTATGTGTAATGATTATATAATTCTACTAAAATTAAATATAAACAAAATGGTTCTAATACTTACGGATTATGGAATAAAAATCACTGAACACAGATTGTATTTTTAGTATTGATGTTTCGTTTCACGGCGCGGAGACAACATTTTTTACAAATAGTTCGCATCAACTCATGGACGCGCGGTGACTGCTCCTTCTGACTTCTGAGTTCTGACCGACAGTTTTGCCGTCGACACATATGTTTCAAATTAACGACATTCATAATCTGAGGCTTGACCATTGCTCCAAATATTGGTTGTTAGCGCAATCGGTGGATGGAGTTTTTAATAGAAGCAGCAATGAATTGTAAACAGACGCAGGTTAATCGAATATACCATTTTAACTTTTCAGCTAGCAATTGGCTTGAGTGCGTTTACGTTCACATAGAATATTCGTTGAATTTTCTGAAAGTACTAAGATGATTTATTAATTTATTTTATAGAAGGTTAATACGAGAAATCCCTCAAAAATAATGGCAGCCGATTTTTTAAAACTTACATCAATACGAAAAGGTCAGGAATTAGTGGGGACAAGGTCAATGCCAAGTTACAGGATATCGATATATTTTAGATAATATTATTTATATTTATGACTGCTGTATATAAATCATTATAATTATTCGAGAATACAATATTTAAGGCACGGAAGTTTCATAAAAATACAGTAATTTTTAATACAAATAATAAATTAAAATACATACAATTATAATAAGCAATTTAATAGACATGTACTTATTCTACAATTTACTAAATATCCAAATATTTTTTTAATGTACCAAACATGTTTTAGGTAAACAAATTTAGAATATTGTACATTAGCTCTGGCTAAATTATATATTATCGGGAATGGTGTAATCAATAAGAATTCAACATTGGTCAGTAAAATAAATACTACTGTGTCTGCTCTACGTTCCTCATAGATGACAGATTGCCTAGCCCGCCTAATAATTTCACTTACGTTATTGATGCTAGAATTAACGTCGGTTTATATGGATTAAAAATTCAAAAATAAAAAATATATTGTTTGATGGAAGAGGAACACTTTAACAAATATAAAGCGAAATTTGATATTTTGGAATGCTCTCGTTTACCTTACTTCATGTATAGCTAGTTTAGAGAGTTCAGATTAAAATTAACACTAAACAAATTTGTTATCCTTGGTTTATTTGTAAGTATATCAGTTAGTATGCGCTGAAATACCAACTCAGGGTACGAAAGAAATGTGCACTCTCTGATTATTAGAGATTAGAAAAAATACTATACTGAGCTATAGTTAAACATGTTTATTAATAAATTTAAATTTAAAATAGACACTGTGGACTGCGAAAGAAAAATATATCTTTAAATGTGGGGGGTAAGTAAAGGCTAAAGTTATGATGTTTATATCATGTAATTTACAGTAGGTATTTAATTTGTTATTGTATTGTTATGAGAGTATGGTTAGTAAATATGCAACGAAAAAGAATATGAGTAAATGCAATAAGGAAAACTGGTAAACGTATTAAGGATACAAATAAAATCATCCTTACAGGAAGGAAGAACATTTAATGCGGTTCCATAGTTTCTGCATATTTAGCATGATTCTACAAATATTATTAACGCGAAAGTTTGTAAGTATAGATGAATGGACGCTTGTTACTCTTTTGTTTTTAATGAAACTTTAGAATAGTAAAGGTTAAACATCAGAACAAGACAAGAGCTAAATAAATACTTGCTATCGTCCGCGTGGCGAAGCTAGTTACAGAGTAAAGTCATATAAGTACCTATTGAAAATTATTTATTTATTATACGTATTATTATTTGTATATATATTATTTCATTTATACTCTCTATGAACTGATAAAAAGCCTTTAAGCATCTATAAATATCATTAAACAGTAGAAACACTGTGTCTGTACATAGAGAATATTAAAAAACATAATATGTATGGGGGTTTGAAAACGGTAATACCTACTACACGAATCCAAAAAATGTGTGTGTTTGTCGTCTTTTTGGTCAGGCTAAAAAAGGATATTAAGTCTGGGCAACATATCACACTAATTATAAATGTGAATGTTTGTCCGTCAATTACGTTAAAAGTACTGAACGGATTTTGATGAAATTTGGTATATCGACAGGGTATGAGTTGACTTGGGTAATAGGATACTTTTTAGAAATTAAAAACTATTCAACGGATTTTAAACGCGATTTATTCATTATATTATTAACCCGACGTTTCGAACACTTTACAGCGAGCGTGGTCACGGGGAGACTGACCCCCCCTCTCCCCCTGTCTCCCTGAGAGTCTAAGTCTAAAAGTTAATTTCTAAATGTATAATACTCGCGTGAAACCAAACACAAGAAAATACTAGGATACTTTTTATCCCGATTAAATGCTCCCTTGGGATAACACAGAATTTTTGATATCCGAGCGGAGCCGAGACGCGAGTTTAGTAGACTATAATTTTTTTCGGTAACTGGAACATGTTTCCACAACAGACCACCTAAACTATAAGGGATATAGAAAATGTACTATACCACAATTGTGATGAGCATTTTCTGTTGAGAGTTTTGAAGATATGAAACTTCAAGAGCCAAGCTACTCTATAACATGTATAGGAATGAGGTCTTATCAAACATTGTTCAGTCTGATGGGAATTTTCTTTCGAATACTAAATCTATACATTAAACCTCATCTTATTGAAAGCCTCCAGTTTGTTTCAGTTCAAAGATCATGCGAACGAAGTCGCTGGTATCAGCTAGTATTAGAATAATGTGATGACTGTTATCTATCTTTTCGATATTCTTGCGTAAAATAAATCAACCAATATCCATATTCAATACAATCTATGAAGTGGCATTTTCTATAAGCAATTTTATATATACTTACCCCATTTCCGGGACATTTGAATTAAGTAATTCTGGCAACATTATTTTAGGTAACAATATGGCGACGACTTCTTTCGTGGCGCGCAATTTAAACCGCTTTGTTACCGATGATTATAAATGAAATATTAAATCTGCTCAAATAAAACTATTTATATTGATTTAATTCTTGTCTGTTTATAGAAAAAAAAGTACTTAAATTTTTACCGACCTTCCCTAAAATATTGGTTCTTAACTCGTAGCATTATTTTATTCCCTTTTTGTCATATTTCCGTCTTTAGTATCGATTTAAGTTAATTAAAAAAAAAACATATATAAGTACACGAGCATTCATAAAAAGTGCATAATTATAATTTCATTGGAAACCTTGTAAAAAACAATAAGTAGCTACTTAAAACATTTTTTTCTTTCTCAACCTTAATAGAGAACTGTAATCATTAATTTATTGATTACTTACACATCCAGTGTAAACGAAGTGGCATTTGAGAGAGAACAGATGTTCATGTTGACGCTTTACACTCAAGAATGTTGTTATTGCACTAAATATTGGGTCGATTTCACGTTTCTTAAATAAACTTTTTAATTTCCGCCCTTGCTTTTATATGAATTAACAGTTTCTGTGAAACTTTGTAGCTACGACTAGATTAACAGGACTATTTTTGGTATAGTTGACATAGTAACAAATATCGGTCATGTTAATATTTTTACTCGAGTTCAAAAAAAAGGCTGAGGCGAGAAACGGCAAAGCGACTGCATTTTTTGTGTTTCTAGCCTACTTTACAAAATTCGACAGGATGAACTAATTTTTATAGATAGATAGATCTTTCTTTTTAATTATCCCATTTAAATTTATTCCAATTCTCTCAGTTTCAACGCGGTTTAGTTTTTTTTACATTACCATACCCACCATTTTTACATATCATTATTTTTGTTAAAAAAATTCTAGATTAGCATTGAAATCGTTAATAATCAAAACTATTATTATTATTTATCACTGATAATGTAAAAAAATGTTTCTTTCTTTAAAAAAAAGTAGAGTTCATTCAGTTTAAAAACATTCAGTAAAGTTCGGAATGTTTTTCAGTCTTTCCTTAAATACGTCGATATATAGATATTTCCTTAAATACACTAATACTGATAGATCACGTTTGGATTCCATCTACACTACAATAATATAAGAGAGGGAAATGATTATGTATTTGTTTGTTTGGTGGCGAAAGTACAAGGCCAATTTGGAGAATTCTTTCATCATCAGTAAGCTAATTAGTTATTCCTGACTGAATTGTGGTACAAATTTTATCATGTTGCTTTTATTAGATACGGTTAATAGATATATTAATATATTTAGATAATGGTATGTTTTAAATCTTTAATCTATATTCATTCTTTCAAGAATTTTGCGCTGTAGGAGTGCTATATTCATAGCAATTAATAACTCAAATATATAACCGGGACACACGGGTATTTATAAATGTGAAATGTTGAATATTCAATAGCTCGCCTACAAGAAGTCTTACCACTTTTTATTATCCACGTGTCATTTTTTATAGGACTACAAGAAAAAGACGCATTAGCTTGCAGTTAGTGACTAATCTTCGTACTAACCTGAAGTACTACTAGGTCTGAGTAACCTTCATCGCCACGCAGACGAAGTCGTGGGCAACAGCAACTAGTTTAAAAGCTAAGATAAACAAAATTGGTCTATATGTATTATTGGCGTACGGATTGCTTCGATCGGACCAAGGTATAACAATTTTATACATTAAGTAGGTATGTCTTTTGCACCAAAGACATTTTTATAACACTAGCTGCGCCCTCGCGGTTTCACTATATCACACACTAGGTCTTATTAAGAACAAAAGAATATACTGTAAAAATCAATCCTGGAATGAATCGCCTACTCGCCTTTGGCGCCATTTTTTGCACTTGATACAACGGGGCAATATAGCAAATTGTTTTTTTTTATGATAAATAGAAATAAATACGATTATTAGCTTATTATTTAATACATTTTTCAATAATTTACCGCGATAGATTACCAGGGGTAGTAAAACGTCACGTAAATATAGTGTTTTGAAATAAAATTACGTCAAAGATGTGTGCTATTATTGAAAATATTGATACATACGTACCTACATTACGTTAGATCAGAGTTCACTTCTGCATACAGTTACAATTACAGTTAATCAGATTTTTATTTTAAATTCAAAGATGTGTAGGTTAATTGCCTTGAATTATAACCAGCTCCCGTGGCCCCTTCACTTAAGCGGCTCGACGGAACACAGTGAGGTTTTGGTCGGTAAGAATCCGACATAACCCATGGCTCCTTCTCCGGGGGCCATTGGTTATGTCGGGTTATATGCAAGATTTTCCCACTAAAAAAATGTTAAATGCCTTATTTTAGAATTTATTCAAAATAGCCACCTTACAAAGAATTTTAAGTATACGGCCTTTAATAAAAAGGTCTCCATAAATATCTACTCGAGTTTAATACTACATATCTTTAAATATTTCATTGACAGACTACGCTTTCCAAAGCGAACTTCTGTGTTCAATGATAAGTGATACTACGCGACGTTAAAATAATACATTTTATACATTTAAATGACATTGCTAGTTTTCATTATTTTAAGCACGTAGTAATTGAGGCAATATCAGTATACTTAAAATATAAAAAAAAAACAAATGTACAAAGTCGCTAAAGATCGCATACTGAATCCAATTCAGGATGTCTCAGTTACTCGGTTCACTATTGATGCTCTATATTTTTAGGGCTGACACATTTCTTCATTATTTTTTTTTATTGAGAAGTCGAAGAAAAGTTTATTGATCATCTATTATGTTCACCCGACAACGTTAATAGTTTGAATGAATAGTTTATCATGAAAATACCGATAGGAAATACGGTTTATTGTCACAACGATATCTATGTGACAATTTTAACTTAAACTAACGGAAAAATAAATTTTAACTACGTTCAGGAAATTTGGCATAAAATCTAAATTCAAAATTTACGTTGTTACCTGCTGTAAACGATGAGAAATGATTCGAAAATATTCAGCTGGATTACAATTTTCATACGTACATCGATTATAAGTTGAGTCCAATAAAAATAAATATTCAGTTTTATCGTCCTTGAAGCAAGAAGACTTCAGAATCGGGCAACTGGGATATTTTTACAAGGCATATATCTATCTTGCCGACATAATCCATCTTAGTCTTTTCAGACCTTTGCAGACTGGTTGAGGATCTTCCTCTTATCGAATATAACACCCTCCTTCTATATAACCATATTAAATGAACGCATACGCTAAATGTGCCAACAACAACAATGTACAAATATTATGTTTTAATAGTTAATTATGAAGCATCAGCCCTACACGCCGTCTTCATTGTGAATGCAATAATACGTTTACAAAAGCGGACACGATGTACTTAAAATCACATTTAACCAGCGACTAAGGGTCACCTATATTTAGCAGATGCATGATTTACTTTTCCTTTGTACTCGAAATTACCAGATGGTTTTTAAACATGGGATTTTATTAGCCATAAAGGTATTTCCACAAATACTATAAATATCAAAGTTTTTATTGACACCATATTGACAAAATAGGTTTTTATTTATCCACCTTCAACTGGGTTGGCTTAAGCCAAATGGTGCTTCATAAATCTATAAAGCTGAAGAGTTTGTTGCTTTAGTTGGACGCTCTAATCTAAGAAAAACTGCTTTGAGTTGAAAAATACTTTTTGTGTTGGATAGTCCATTTATGAAAGACCAGAGATTTTATAACAACACGCTGTGATTAACAGAATAATGTTGCAAAGCAGGAAAAAATTATTCTTTTTAAGAACAGACGCAAACACAGAGTCAGCTAATTTGTAAAAGATTTCCTCTAACGTCAATTGGATGTGTCACTGAAATCGGTTCAACCGCTCCAAAGATAAATACTGAGAACATATAAGTTACAATAAACTCACCTAGCCATACCAGCTCAGAGAAAACACAGTAATCTCGAAATTACAGACCTACGGTAATATTCTAGTATAATTTATTTTTGTTTAGATAAACGCCATGTAGTGAACCTTGAAATAATTCTATTAAAAATGTTCATGTAGCATAATACTTAGGTTTGGTTTAACCTACATTATATGTTGCATAATCTTACTTGAAATAATAGATCTGTATGCATCCTTTGTCTGTCTTACATCAATCATCTGATAAGGTTTTTCTTTGTAGAACAATTATCACACAAATATAACATTCCTGTGGGTAGCAATGGAATAAATAGAAGTATTTTTTTAATGAGGCATAGATATAAAAAATTAAAAAGAATAAAATAAACGAGTAAATAATATATAATTTTTCCAAAGGATACCACATTTTACTTACAACATCATTCTTTTTACAATTTTTAAACTTACTTTTACCATTTTTTCCTAAAACTAAATAACGTGATCACAATCCCTCCAACATTTAATTTATAAAATGTTTAACATTTTTTAATTTAATTTTGATTTTTTAATTTTATGAAACTCTCCTAAGCCTACATTAATGGCATATAAACCAGGTGACAAATCTGTGCTATCTCATATTATTTTCAAATACATTTAGACATCCAAAGCTTGCGGTAGGGTTGTACCACAAGGGCCTTCAAAGTAATAATGAAAGTCCGGAGTGGCTGGAGTAGTTTCTATATTGAATTCGGCGACAGTGGCGCCCCTAGCAGCGGCTTGCGGCGCGAACATGGCGGCTGGGTACACTACAGAAGATGTACCTACTACCAGACACACGTCACAGCTTTCCATTGCTTCTCCTGGAATTCAAATTGTTATATTTTGTTTACTTATCTTTTCCTTGACTATGCGGGAGAAGCCATGGTGCAGAAAACTACATAATAAGACATCATTATACTTTTCAATCAACAATGATTTTAAAAGAATGTCATATTAGAATTACCAGCTTTTTCCAGCACAGCAGGTTCCAAGCTTTCTCCAAACCACACAATATGGGGCCGTAATAATCCCCCACAGTTAGCCTTCTTACAATGTGGTAAAGATTTGACTGGGATGTCTGAGCCAACTATATTTACATCTGGTGCTCCCCGATTTGCCAATGCCTGAAAAGGACAATGATAAAAATATTAAAGAGATCTATTAATATTACAATAATATTACAATTCATGATGATTCCAATTTATGTTTATGGAAATTATAAAAAGGCTACTTAAAACAATGCAAGCCAGTTTATCCCTAGCTATGTTGTTGGGCAACCTGTATTAAGGAGAAACAGCTTGCTTCTAAAATCATTTCACAATATATGGGAATTGGACAAAAAAATTTAAGTAAATTATTTCATTTCATCGAATGTCCAAAATAAAGGAGAAGTCAATCTCAATCTCAAGATTCCCAATTGGATTGATGTTTTTCGGTTGTTATTTTATTCTGTGGGTTTTTAACTAATTGCCATGATTCTTATTGTTGAATTTGGATAGGTACATATTGGTGTTATTTTCTCTATGAAGAATGTATTTCAATTCCATTATATAGCATCAAGTTTTTTGCCAAACCGTAGCAACTCCTAGCCTCTCGGCCACCCGTGATCCCGCCACAGTAATCGAATTTTTCTACTCTTTCAGTTTTATGTGCCTAAGGGGTACCCCACACCATCTATTGAGATATAAAATATGACTTACTTCACAAATAGGACTATCCATATTAATAAGAACTTCCTTACACTTGGTACAACGAGTTTTATACAAGTTTCCATGGAGCTCTATTAAGCTCTTTGTTCCAGCTCGTACATGCAAGCCATCCACATTTTGTGTTATAACTGTTATGTTTTTGTTGGAACTATGTTTGGTTTCAAATTTAGCTATAGCAATATGGCCCTGTAATACAAAAATTTATAAAATTAATAAAAATAATGCAATTTTAATACTAAGATCTGAAGGTATATGCTTAAGTTATTTTTAATTGGGTCCTGCTTTATTGTAAAAATGTAATTCTTTTATAATGGATGGATGGATGATGCAGGAGACCTCTTTTGGGAAAATTAACTGGGAAGAAGAATTATAATATGGTCGTTGGTCAGTTAGTACTAGCATATACCCATGAGAAGTTGAAGTTGGTGTTAAAAACTAATGATAATATGGCCATGACTAACGGGTTAATTTATTAATTGAAAGTTGTAAGCGATAAAAACAGATTTACATACTGCATTTGGTTGAGCTCTGGCTGCAACTTCTCGTCTGTAATGATAAAATTCCCATACTAAACTTGGATTATCTTTAAACGCTTCTGGAGTAGCTAGTGACGACGCCTGATACTTTCTCCAGTATCCTCCGGCACCTCTAAATGTTGGAATACCAGATTCAGCACTAATACCGGCACCTGATAAGATAACAATATTTTTGGCTCCTTTTAAATTCTCTTTGAATTTTGACAAATCACTGGACTGTCTCGTCGCCATAATGTTCACCTTACACACTCCTAACCTATTTGTTATTCTTAGTAAGCTAATTTGCATATTATATAATTTAAATAAAATGCCGCATTATTTGAAACAACTTGATAAAAACAAAAATAATGAATCTTTTGTTTGACAATGTTATGCTAAATGTCAACGTCACCGTCAATTTCAAATGTTTGTCAAGGTTGAGACCTGTCATTTATTACACTGAAAAATCGTAGATAAACTATGGCAAATAGCACATTATTTTCTTGCTTTAAAGGGAAAAAAGTGTCAAGTAATGCTTCAGCTTATGTATCAATAAATTCCGTTCAGTGAATTCGCATGAAAAAGTAAAAACATATATATGCATGCATCCATCACTTCTTCTAAACTTTTGCGTTTATGTTATATGTAAGATATTATCAGTGTGTTATATATTTAATATGAAAATAATGTAATATATATTAAGAGATATTGAAAATAACCTTAAGGTAAATTTTGTAAGATAATTGAATTTAATCCCTATTTATATTAAAAATGCGAAAGTGTGTTTTGTTTTTCATTCATGTTTCAGATGAGTAATTTTATGATATTATGATTTTTGTGTCTGGATAATATAGGAGGCTAGAGAATGATCCATTCTACTTTATACGCGGTAAAACATCAGATTCCAACAACAATCAATCAACATAATGCCAAGGAAATTTCCTTTGACTAGGCTAGCGAAGGCGCCGGCAGAAAGCTACTACACCAAAATAATACCACTACGTGTGACTTATTTATCGAAGGGTTATTATGATTTGGCAAGCGTATTTTAGATTTTCGTTTTGAAAAATAGTCATAATAAATAATAATTCCTGTAGAGGCTTAGCATAAACTGTACTAGTACTATCTAAGATTTTATTATATAATATAAAGTATCTTCTTAGTAATTTTCCTGGAAATTTCTAAACAATCTGATGGTTGGGAACTTGTAAAGATTTGTCTTGTAAACTAATTGGGACCACATGCGCACGACTGAAAAGAAGGAATGGACTGGGAAGGGCGAGGAAAAGGACACGGGCGTTGGGCACCCCCAATCACCGTACTAAACACTGTAGCATACTACCATTTCACGCGTCTTTTCCGGGTGTGGTACTTCCTCAGTGTAAGCTGGTCGAATTAGTGACGAAGCGTGCTCGACTACCTAATACATAACAGTTTGCTAAACTTCAAAGCATATATTTATTGTTTTTAAAGCATATACTTAGGTACGTAATATTTTAGACGCAAAATATGGATATAGAAACTTATAAGATGTAATTAGTACCTAATTAATCATATTCTATATTTTAGTCGGGGTAACTGTGAAATACTAAATAATCATTAATTATAAGGTATTTTAATTACTTGCCTTATATCCTACTTTTCATAAAGTATCTTGTGAATTGAGGAAAAACTACATAACTTACTAGGGTTGATAAAGGGACATAGGTACAGAATTTTGTTTCTAATTTAAGTTAGATTCCGTCTAAGTGACAGAATACAATTGTACCTAGGGGAATAATGATTGACCTGCTTTAAAGTAGGTCATCAGATTAAAATCCCTATTCTTAATAACTCACCCTAATGCTAAGTACTACTTACTACACGAATAGTTGAAAATGATCAATTTCTATTGACCGTAGCCCGTAGGCGTAGGTACCTTTATTGTATCGCATGTGTTGATTTGTATATGTATTTCGTCCATAGTTTTGGTCTTGCTTAAGTAGCGTGAACACGTTGCATGATGCGGTATTTTAATGAATCCACCTGTATATTTTGTGAAAGAACTCATTGACGTCATACGGTTCACGCAGGCGCGGTATCCCGTTGTGATTTAAGCGCAAATCGCAAAACCAAGAGAACGCGATACACTGTTCTTGTCAATGGTCGTTACTGTGGTTCTACAAAACTTAGATTTACTGCGCGGGAAATCACTCATCGGTAAGTAATAGACCATAATCGTATAAATATGTGATTCTCAAAAATTATGGATTTTTTAATGTAATAAGCATTTTTATAGTGTGAACTTGAAATATTAAAACGTCTTTGTTATGATGACGAAGTTAGGACTTATGTAGGTTTGATGGAAAATCGTAGCGTCAACGCCGTTTAAAAGTTTGGCTTCACAGATTGCGCAATTTCGAAAGAGGGAGACAATGGTATATTTTGAATATTTTTGTTGAAGTATTAAATGTTTTTGGTAAATAAATTAATCAAATATGTTATTTATTTGGGTACAAAGTATGTGTATTATATATATGTTCTTTTTGAACAAAAAAAAATATGGTTAGTCTTGTTGTCCGTTGATTTGATACCAATAAGCAGACATGTATAAAAATCTGCGTATTATGCGATTAAAAAATGTGATTTGACATTTCTTTGCAAACAATTAATGACAACTTAATGGAGTTCCGACTAAGGTAAAACAATAAAAATGTAATGGTAAATGTATTTATGAGTAGTTCAAAATACACCATACACAGCGTTTCAGTTTCGCTAACATATGTGGTTCCTTACAGGTCTTATAGGGTACATAATCAGTATGTACCCAATAAGATCTAGTACTTATAGACACATAGGTACCTACTGACTACTGAGTCTACTTAGTAGGTGTAGTGACTACTTAGTAGGTGCCTATGTACCTATAAGTAAGGCACCCCCACATTATTTTACATATAATAACATAGATGTAGCTAGACAGTACCTAGACAGTAAGCTCTATCTATTCCTGAAATTTCGTGTGCGATATTTAAATTCAACCAACGAAACACCTGTTTTGGCTTTAATTCATGAATAAATGAATATATATATACATGGAAATACGTGAACTTTAGGTACCTATATAGTAAAATTGTTCCATAAAACCAGCACATAATCAACCGAATAGTCTAACCCGTTGGTCTTATCCAGCTGCATTATGTTTTTGCTTAAATAATAATAAAATATATATCTCAACTTCCTGTAAATCGATGAGTCCTGTTTTGAGATTTTTTATTTAATAATCACATGTCATACATTTAAAGGGTCGTAATAGTTTAAAGAATTAGGTACATTGCATCCATGATTGCATCTCTTTTATAATACCTATGTCTCCCATTATATATAGATGTTTAGAAACAACTTATTTCGTCTCCTTCACTCTATCACAATTTCTAAAATTAGTGATTTTAGTAAGTCATTGTAGAACTTTTGATACGATCAGATTCGGAAATTTTAAATTTGTTTGCTGTTTTTGAGTTTAGCGTCTGTCCAACAAATACTGTCATAGGTAGGTACTCGAACGTTATTTACTTTTGACAAAGTCTCCATCTTTGTTTGTCCGAACTAAATTATTCACCGTTTGTTGTGTTGTTTAACCTTGTTAATGGTTTAGTTTACGTTCTGAATAATTTGTTATTTTAACGTTTATATCTACCATCTTATATCAGGAATGCTTCACAAAACAGTTCTGAATGGATGGATTAAGATTAATCGCTCTAATCATGCTCGAGGGACAACGTTCAGATTCACTTGTTGATTTCTATGAATGAAATAAGGTTCAATTGGGCCTTGGCGATTTGTTTGTCTGCAAGCTACAAATATTTTTATTCCTTATACGCACGTTTACTGACAGAAACAGTTTTTATAGCAAAATTAATGACCTTTTTCTGTTTACTGTACGGTAACTAATAATACGATAATAGTATTATTTAATGTAGGGTTGATATAGTGAATGCCTGCATGTAAATAATCGTTTATTATAGTTTAGTAATAAAAGGCCAATTTAAGTGGTTGAGTGGATGAATTTTTTAATTATATCTAACCTTAAATTAAGAGTATATAATCAATTTACTCTGTATAATATTTAATCAATGTGAAATATGTACATAGTATGTAAATTGTTCAATGACTGATTTATTGATTAATGTAATTCAAATGCTTTGTGCACCTTAAACGGGATTGAATAGCTCATTTTTCAATTGACACATTGAGGACGGCACTAACTCTATTAATATTTTCACATATCTGATATATCTACTTACACATAACTTATATAGTATTATGTGCTTTTATGAGTTATTTTCTGTGCTTATACTATAAGCAGATAGACGATCAATGTACGTAACGTGCGTTAAATGAGCTTTCTTCCCGCGTAGTAATGGAAAATATGGTCTCGGGGTTTTCCCCACAAAGGCAGGAACTTTTCCCGTGAGATTTCAGAGATAAAACTTAGACTGTTTGGAGAAATGGGATTTA
The DNA here is from genome assembly GCF_012273895.1 of Zerene cesonia. NCBI lineage: Eukaryota > Metazoa > Arthropoda > Insecta > Lepidoptera > Pieridae > Zerene > Zerene cesonia. The sequence goes on from NC_052107.1 coordinate 5,384,120, forward strand.
TATTTTATATGGTCAGTTGTTAATCATAATTTGTTAGAGGAATTAAAAAAAATCTGTTAACTGATTTAAATAAATATAACTGATGAAAATATGTTGATAATAGTTGATACATACGCTTTAGGGAAAAAAGTACTTATAAGTAATAACAAGTAATAATAAGCTAAATTGACTTCAATTTAGAGTTGCAATTAATTTTACGCCTAACCTATCTCATTAAGTACTATTTGACCCACTTATCATGAAACAATCAGTCACGATATACCTATTCAGAAGCAAAAATTTAATTACGCCCAATATTAAACGAGCAAACCGAAAACTATTTCTTCATTCACAATGTTACATTAACTTGTAGCGCAATTTGGCTTTTCCGCTCCGAATACCAACCAAAAAGGAAATTGAACCCCTCAATCAGGATCACTAGTGAAGTAATATTCGTCCTAAGAAATTCGTTGGAAAAATACAATTATACCTATTTATTTTGTCGTAACACACCATCCATGCTATTTTTAACTCAAGATTAGGTTGTCTCAGTAAATATCGCATTTTGGAATCATCCATTTTACTGTTGAATTTCTAAAGATCTATCTTAATAAGTTATTATTATTGTTTTGAGATTACTTATCATAACAATCAGGGTAGGGATATAGTTTCTTGTTTTGTTAGTGTGGAAGGCAATAGGCAGGTACCTACGAATATAAATATAGAAACAAGGCGGAGGCGGCTTGGGTTCATGGGTATATTAATCTGTTTGAAAGTTTAATGTGTATAGGATTAGCCATTTATTGAAATGAAGATAAAGAGACATATTCCACCTACGTAACATGATACGCCTTTCAAAACAAAATTTAAGTAATTGCATATAGGTATGTAATGCAATACAACGCGTATTTAAAAATCATGCAAAAGAATGCGGTTGATGGATTATGATTTATTTAAATTTGACAAGTATAAACAGACCGTGTAGACCATAATAAGAATGCTTCAAAGTTAATCTCTAGGGTAGACAACAAAGAAGTTGTACTTTTTCCTATTACGTAAGGATAAAGTAATCTACACCCACGCAGCCGTTATTATGTAGATTAACAACAACTTTTAGCGTAAAACCATAATATTTTTGGATTAGATTCATTATAATGTACTATATTTTAAAATGGAAATATGAAATGTAAAGATCCTTCCACGGGCGAAGACTGGTTTTATTTACGGAAGGAGTTTATTAAAGTAAAACGACCAAATTACGAGTACATACAAAAGTCTCGAGTTTATAAGAAACATACAAAATAAAGATATTTTCTTTCAATTAGATTATGATATGTCCATAGTACCTTCTAAAACAATCAAATGTCGTAGGGACTATACAAAATAAATATTATTTCAAACCTCTAATGAGAAATCTGTTTATTTCTTTTTAAATAAAGCTACCATATATCAAAAAAGCTAACACTAATGTACTGTATATTTAAATAATATTAAATGACAAATAATCTCATAATTTTCCGCGCCAGGTTAAGCACGTTTTGCTGCTAATAAAATTACATAACATCCCTAATGCTTACGAAATGAGCGACCCTTGTCAAAAACAATCGTTGATTGAAGGACAAGCTCCATCATTTTAGAGGACATTGGGTAATTGGCTTTCTACGTGTCGAGATTTAATACATTAATAACTATTGGTGTATAGGGAATATCCAATCTAGTGTCAAGTTTCCCATCGTGTGCTCTGGATTAGCTTTATTCAGCTAATAGTAAAAGCATAGTTGAAATTTCTGCTGATGCTTATTATATCTGTTTATGAGATGTGTACTTTCATATATAGTTCTGAAAATTAGGTATGTAATGAAAACAGTTTACGTTTCCTCTTGTTGGGAAACTTAAATTCATTCATGTCTGTATGAACAGAGCAAAACTCAGGAATTAATTTAGATATATTAGATACCTACCTACTCGTCCTTTTTTTTGTAAAAAGTATTTTACATATATGTTAATTATAATTTGGTTATTATATAAATATGGATAAGATTCATTTAAGAAAGTACCAAACAAAACCTTCCTACCTTTAGTTGGGTACAATAAACACTTCAGGAATGAAAAAGTTAAGAGTTGTATTACTTTTTTATAACTATGGACGAACGCGATCGTAGTGTAATCTTGATAAAATTAAACATTGCCATGTGAAGAGTTACTAGTGATCATTGCAATTTCCAAAGCTAGTTTAATCAAATGGGGAAACCTTTGAATATCGTCTGCCGCCTTGCATACGTAGCGTTACTATAGCAATCTGTAAGATGCATCCTTGGTACTAAAATAGAACCCACTTTAGCGCAGTCAGCACAACATTACCGGGACAACGGTTCGGGGGGGGATGGGAATGAACTAGGTCACCGGAACACATCGGAAACTGGTGCAAATGTGCTTATAGATACTACGTTACAATTGAATCAACGCGTGGAATATAAAATTAAAAAGAAAAAAAAAAGTTTGTGAGAAACATCGGTTTTTAAAAAAATCGGTTAAAATTCCATTGAATTTGTCATTGCAGTGATTTTAAGTAACCATCTTTTACTTGAGAAATTACGAATATAGGAACTTAGTCACAGAAATTAACCGAAAAATTACATGTTTAAATGGAAAATGGTAAACATAATTTATCTGAAAGTCGTTTGTACATATTACATTTTTACTAGCAGTCCGCCCCGGCTTCGTCCATGGTACATTATATAGCCTTCCTCGATATATGGGCTATCTAACACTGAAATAATTTTTCAAATCAGACCAGCAGTTCCTGAGATAAGCGCGTTCAAACAAACAAACAAATTCTTTAACTTTCTGATATTGGTATATATAACTTAATACAAAATTTTTAAAAGTGTTGCTATCTCAAGTGTTTCTACATGGACTAAATTAAGTATCTATATTTTATTATACTAACTTCATTTTTTATTATTTGATTGCAATAGCCTACAAAAGCTAGAAATGCTTTAGGTCTTGTTCGTTCTCTTCAGCGTAATGTTTTTTCTTATAAGTTATAAAACAAGGATTATTTATCGGCATTTATTATCAAAACTAAATCCGAGGTACATATTTGTAGTAAATACAATTAGTTTTACTAAGATCATAATTTGGCTTAAAGTTTGAAAGTTCAAAATGTTTTTTACGTTTAGGTAAGATCTTTATAACAGCTTTTGTTTTCCTGTATGTTTAACTATGTTTAAAAAACAACTACCTCGTTTATGTTTAAACTAACTAAGCTTACATAGTTTTTGTTTAAAAATCGTATCGTTTGATTTAAACCTGCAGTTAATATTTTACTACATGTATTGCTAAGTTAGTTTTTAATTTAAGTGATACGATAACTCATTTATATATTTAGTTTTGATTCTTTTGATGATTTTTTTTTTTACTTAAAATTTGGTACCGTGTTGTCCATTACAATTTGGTGTAGTTCTAACGATATGAGGCGATTTATTTTGCGAGGTCGTCATTTTCACTTATGTCCGAGATGTTATGGTTACGTTAGGTACCTACGTCTACAATACCTAAGAATATAATATATGGTACCTACCTCAGTAAAATATCGGAGTGAATTGAAAATTGACATTGAAATGTATTAATGGCGGTATAAGGCTGAGTAGTGGTATTTCAATAATTTGTAACGCTGTGGAATGACGGTCATTATTTAAACATCTTTAATAGTTACGTAAATATACAATAATGTTGTACTTTCATGTTATTATACCTTTTATGCGGTTCTCATGACCAAATGAAAGGAATTTACATAAATTTGTTCTTACCGAAAGCGTAGTAAGCTGATAATTACAGTTAATCAGTGTAATTGTTTGAGCATTTAAAATACGTAGCTATGTTTTTTAAACATTTGATTATTTAGTTAAAAATTTCCGTATGAACATAATTTAAGTTCAAATCCTTTAATGCCATAGGATAATGGCTTTGAATAAAACGCGCAAGTTCCTCTGTGACAGAGGGATTTAGTCAAACATACCTCGCGGTACTCTGTTACTCGTAAAGTCAAGATTAACCAGCTCATGCCATGTTATATATAGTTAAAAATGGTTAATTCTATATTTTGTGTTAGTATTTTGTTTGTAGTTATAGAACATTTTAAATAATCATATTAGAGCAGCCTATTTAAAGAGGTTGGTGGTAGATTCTTTAATATTCTTTCTTTAATAATGTCTTAATGTAGGTACTTGAATATAATATTATGTAGGTACTTTGTTTAGAACAACATTTCGTTAATCTTAAGATATTATGCTTTGCTTATATATAAGGAAGTAGAAATAGGTATTGTGGATTAATATACTATTATCGTTTTATATTTTAAAATCCTTCAATGAGGCAGATAATTTCTAAACGAAACAAAGTGACATCTGTGTGTTAAAGACCGGAATCAAATGATTCCAAGCAGAATTTCAAGTCCTTCCGTTATATTCTGATCTTATAAATCTAAAATGAAACCCTGTTTCAGGTAAAATGCTGTCGTGGTATAAGCTGTTTTTGACCATCAGTCTGGTGACTTCCTGCGTACTGTCTGCGCCAGTTGCTGACAACTCAGGTAAGCTTATCTTACCATTGTTTTTAAAACTCCGTTATCCCACTCGAAGAAACACGATTCTAGTTCGTGGACAGCTGTTAAGGAGAACATGTAAAATATGCTTTTATATATAACGAAGAAAAAACCAATTTTATATAAAACTAGCTGCGCCCCGCGGTTTCATCCGCGTAAGTCCTTATCCCATTGGAGTATCGGAATGAAAAGTTGCCTACATGTTATTCCAGTCGTGCAGCTATCTACGTACCAAATTTCATTGCAATCGGTTCAGTAGTTTTTGCGTGAAAGAGAAACAAACACACACACATCCTTGCAAACTTTCGCATTTATAATATTAGTAGGATATAACGAATAAAAAACCATTAAAATCCCTTCACCCATTCTTGAACTATATTAGTAGTATAACTAGTAAGATGTTCTTTGATATAATATAGATTAGCTGTTGACCCCGGCTTCGCCCGTGGTATATGTATAGCCTATATCACTCAGTGAAGTTGCAACTTTCCAATGGTGAAAGAATTTTGAAAATCGGTCCAGTCGTTTTTGGTTTCAACCATTACAAACAAGCAAACAAAAATACAAATTCTTCTTCTTTATAATATTAGTAAAGATATAGATAGACCATATTATAATACATGAATAATCGAACTTTACAATTAAAGAAGACTTAATATTTTAATCTCAGAAAGAAAATTTAATTACGCCTAAGAAAACTCCATTCGATTCTGCGGTAAAAATTAATTGTGCTATCTCCAGTAGCTTCATAATCATTTTGCTCTACGAGTATTCAAATTATAATATAATTTTGTTAATTAATTCACTATGGGGATATTATTGCGTGTTGCGTAGACTGTTCGCATATTATAATATAATCTCTAATTACATACCGGATTTCGCAATCCAACGCCCACTCGCCCTCAAAGTTACGCGGTATGTGGATATTATATATTTGGTTCGTGTCATTAGACAAAAATCGTATCGTATCTTATCGTATGACACTAATATAATATTATTAATGTGAAAGTAAGTTAGATTGGATGTTTGTCCGTCAATCACGCTGAAGCTACTGTACGGATTTTGGTGAAATTTTTATTTATACAGGGTATGAGCTAACTTGGGTGACTAGGATACTTTTTATCATGATAAAATGCTCCCTTGGCATAATATAGTATAAAGCAAAGCTTCCCGCGTCCGTCCGTATGTATGTACTTAGATCATTAAAACTACTGAAAATTTTAATGGGGTTTTTCTTAATTAAATCGGGTAATGTTATCGGGCAACTCAGCTTGTGGTTCGCATGATGGTGAGCGATCACCATCACCATCACGGAAGGGTGGGGAAAAGGATACGGGCCTGCGGCCTTCCAATTCCACCGTATGGAACACAGTAACGTTTACATGCATCTATTGCCAAACTTCTGGGGGGTGTGATTTTATTATCTATATATTATCTAGACTAAACTTAAAAAGATTATTTACTTGTATTGGCTTTTGGGCTAAGTAACGATAAATCTGTGACCACTAAACGGACGAACGCACAGATTTGAATTATTCCGAATTAATGAATTCTTTTTTTCATTATTTTATCGCAAAAAATAAGTGAATACACAATAAAATAATGAATAAAGCAGGAAATTACAGTATAATATGTCAATACAACAACTTCTCAAAAACTGTACATTAATATGACAAGTCCTATAGAATATGCCGTGTTTGCTTCTCGTATACAATAAAAATATGACCAAGTTAAACTGACGATTAAATATTCTTATTGAACTTTTTCATGTATGTCATTGAAACCGATCCATCATTACACGATTTTATAGAAGATATTATTAATGCCGAGCAATATTTTATTATCTGCAACTGAACTGCAAGAGCTTTCATCGCATTTAATGGAAAGTACTTAACGCATATATAAAACTCACCAAACACTACATTATGTTGTGTATAATTTTAAATCAATATAACCTAAAGTGGTTTTTAGGTACTTTTGTTCAGTTGAAGCCACTTTAACTTCAGATAAATGAAGAGGTAAAAGTGTTAATATTTAATAAGTTTACTTTTTGATTAGCCGCAAAGTAGGTTTAAAATAAAGCACAATATAAGCGGTTATAGAAATAAAGCTTCATATCAATAAAATATGGAGAAGATATATGATATTAGAATTCTAATAAAAATAACACAATGTAAATTCAAACGCACTTAAATTATTATGGCAATAAAATAAATGAAAATTGCGTGTCCCTTTCAGTCATTTTCCATTTATTAAAAATGTCAACCGTACACAGAAAGATGAGTCGGATGAAAGTACGTAATTCAGAGTCGGCGTAATGGCTTAATTCCCTTAATCTCAAATTTAGAGGCAAATATTCATGATCTCCCTGCCTGTGGGTGGTCCTCGTGCGGCAATTTTATTTTACGGTCTGCAGGCGCTTATATCTGTACAAGAGTTGTGGTCCTGTCCTTCAAAGGGCTTTGTTTAACCATGTTAAAGGGTTGGTATATACGTTATGTAGGCAGTAGTCTACTCAGTGTTTGAGACATTATCATAAAAGAAAATCGGGATGTTTTCGAGCTCACTATTGTATTGAGGATGAGATTGGTTGTGTATAGCTTAGTGTTATATGTTGAGTAGAATGTTCATTTACTATATATTGCACGTATATTTTAAGATATGTTAAATCATTGCCAATAAAAACTTTTTTTTAAGTTAGTGGAATTAATACACAATTTAAGTATAGCAGTGGTTTTAAAGAGACCGAGCTTAGCTTAGCTTTTATCGGAAGCTTACGAAGTCAGAACTCAGAACGACAAGGCGAATAAAACGTATAATAAAATTGGAAGACGAAGTGTGGAACGACAATGAAAGAAAATCTACGTGAGTGTAACAATGCGAAACGTTATCGCATAAGTACAGAAATTGGGTTTCATTTACATCCAAACATTCGCTACGCTATTTACTCCCAAACCAATCATAGCTAAAACGACATACATCGCTGACACTGATACGACAAACAAAATACGTTCTTAAACATATCGTGTTTCGAAAATACAATATACATGTATACAACTTATACATATTCCGACACAATCAACACAATATTCCTAAAGTAATGTGGAAGTCAATATAAATGAACTGATATATGCTCTATATATGCGGCGTTTTAAGGTGTTAAAAAGTAAGTGGCACTTTATGACTGCTATTGCTAATAATAAATCTCCTAGTCCTAAACCTAAACCTTTATAAATTCACTACAAATATGCTGATATTAAAGCGTATGAGCGGTGAAGTTTGTTAAAATCAGTGAATTGTTTTTATAAGCCAACAAATATAATCATAAAGGCCTCTTACTTAATATAAATAGTTTTACAGCTGTCTGCGTAAACTATTCGGTTTTATTCCACGGTTAATTTGTTTATGGTTTCACACACAGCTCCAATGAATCTCAAAAGACCGAAAGGAGCATTTTACATAATACGGACACCGAAGTAAATGTACTCGTACAAACACAACTTGAATGCTACACCTTTAGGTTCATTTCTTTTGCAAACTTTGCAAAACTCATCAGAAGATTTACTTCTAGCTTGATAGTTTCCTTGCATTCTATTTGTATAAAAAAACTGAACCACTTTCAAATTTCCAGAACTAAATTATATTTAGTTGGCACAAATAAAAGGTAAGATAGAAAGAAAGAAAATACATTTATTTAATAATGAACTTTAAGGTTTTATTTACTAATGAAAACGAAAATAATTTGATACAAAAAAAAAAACTAAATTAACCTGGTATAAAAAGATGATCCACTCAGTGTATGAGAGTCTAAGCCCATTGAAGGAACTTAGACCCTCCACTGATTTTCAGTGGACACCACATTGACTCTCTGACAGTTGCAGCGTATATGTGAAAAAGGCATCAATCACCTTTAAAATAATAAAAGAATCAACAAACACACCCTGTGAAAAAGTGTGGGTTATCAAAGAAAAAAAAAACGATTTGAAAAGGGAGGACCCTTTTTTGAAGTCGGTTGAAAAGTATAACACATCTATAGACTTTATAGTAGGTATTTAGAACTCGCCTGAACACACAAATCCATTCTGTCCCGTACTTTATCCGAGATCAAAGGTTTACCGGCTGGCTGCTTTGTCACATTTCAATGAACATTCATGTTACGTTACAGATTGCGTAGGCTTTATAACGTGATGGGCTTTCAAAGGCATCTTTGTCTTGTGCTGCTATACGAGTCATTTTTATTGAAGTCTCAGACAATATCAACATGTCAACTTAAAGAAGTATTTGCCCTTTATTGGTGGAAGCTATAATATCAATTATAATAGGTTGTTGCGCTAATATAATATAAGCTGCGCCCCACGGTTTCGCCCGCGTAATTCAGCATACCGTAGGAATATCGGTATAAAAAGCGGGCCTATGTGTTATTCCAGTTGTCAAGCTATCTGCGTACCAAATTTCAATGCAATGGGTTCAGTAGTTTTTGCGTGAAAGAGAAACACACATACACATACATATGCATATGCATCCTCACAAACTTTCGCATTTATAATATTAGTAGGATAGGATAGAATGTTTTAAAGCATCAATCTTATGTCTTTAATACAGGTTACTCTGTAACCTAGCTTATATATCGGTCTAGAACCACTTAATTGTTATATGTATACCTATTTATACTGCTATCTAAATGTAATTAGCTATGATTAGGTAAAGTGTTTGATTAAATGAACGAATTAAAATTTGAATTTGAATCAATAAGCTGGTTTAATAACTAACTTTGATTAATCAATGAATCGAAACATTATCAGCCTCGCTACGGTTTGGCAAAAGACGTGGGTTCGTATCCCGCCTCGTGATCAGTTTTTTTTTTATTCTTTCAAAATTTCTCATTATCAGCCTGTTTGTTTCCTTCCGGGTTCCCATGAATTTAGGCGAAATCTAAAATTGGTGAAGTAAGTGTACATATGTCACTTACCGTTGTCTATATGCCATACGCTGCTCGCATCGCCACATTTTCAGTTCTAAAGTATCCAGTGTGCAGATAAGATGAAAATTTGAATTCATTGTTTTCAAAGTTCTTGCTGAAAAACATAAAACTTACTTTTTATGCCATAGAAATTAGTTTGGAAAATTCTTAAAACGTGACGTAAATGTGTGCTTCATTTGATCTTAGGAATTCGTTCAAATATGCCTTTTGTTAGAAAAAAATATGTACAAAAGCAATGCCATAATCAAAGTGAAATTGGCGGTTGTACAAAAAAAGTAATTTATGGAAAAAGTTTCTTATAGAAGGCAATGAAAAAATAGCGTATTATCACTCGGCCGCAAAATTACTTTTCCTCGGGAGTCGTATATTGAATCTGTCGGTGAGATCGGGGTTCAAAATAGCACTTTTGCCATATAATTCAACTTATCTGCAAATTATTTTAAAAATTGCGATGGTGAGTGATTTTATCTCATTTTATATCTGGATAATGGTTATTCCTTTCGAAAGGCCAAACTCAAAAGTGTTTTAATTAAAATTCTACTTTTATATGCATGCTATATGCCACTATAAATTACCTCGATTTATGTGTGAACAAAGACTGTATTTTACATACTTTATGTGCGCAATAAAACTGTAAAATCTATATAATTTTAAACTCTCGCTATTTCTTAACAGCATATAACATTATCGTACTTATATTTCCTGACAAGAGTTAGAAATATGTAAAGAGGGGATACCACGACGTCATCTTTCTTTACTGTTTCAGGGGGATTACCGTGGCGTCTTAAAGTAGTACTAATTCCAGTGTGAGCTAGTGATGGCGTTAGACGACTTATAGCGCTGTGTTTTCCTCACACTTGAATTGAATACTCCTTTAAACGTCACGGTAATCCCCTTTAGAACTAATGAAATACGCATTCCATTATTAATAACTCTTTTAAGTTACTGTTTTTAGGCACACTAGGTTGCATTTATTGTCTAATTTAAAGTTACTGACTTGGTGGTGCTGGTATGGAGCCTGATTGTTATTTCAGTTATGATAACCTCAAAATAAACATCGCTCTATTAAATTAAGAGAGAATTTCTAGAAATTCTCTTACTTATCCTTTATTGATTCCGAAATATATAATAGAACAAAAATAATATTCGTAATTCGTGTTATGACCGAAATAAATGGGATTGTCTTCTCTTGTTTTTATATGATTCAGAGCATTGATATAATGTCTATCAATGTTCAGAATAATATTGCATTAATATTTTGAGAACGTGTTTTTTAATATTCTTACATGAAAGAAATACAATCCAATCACTCATACTATATTAGTACATTAATTTAGAAGGGGAAATATTTCGATATTCAACTTTCAACCACTACCGCTTATTGGTTTTAAGTTTTCCAATATGAATGCTTTAGTTTTAGGTTTTTCAATTTGACTAGTTCGTTTCAGAATAAAAAATCGTACCTTGATGATGTCAGCACAGTTAAAAGAAAAAAGAAGAAACTTTAAAAAATGAAAAAGAAAAAATACAGATGGCGTGCCTGTACAAAGAACCTACCTTAAATAATACATTTAGAACAGAAAAATAAATTTGTTTTTAAGCAAAAGTTGAAGTAGGTGCTTCAAATTAGATGTTTTTCTTGTTTTGAGAACCAACTTCGACATGACTTTATTTTTTCCTTTATTAAGGCGGTCTTTTATTGAAAATAATTTATTTGTTAGTCAAATACAGTTTAGAATATAAAGACAGCATCAGGTTCTTGTATACAGAAAACCAATAAAGTCCTATTTAAATCATTATAACATGTAGATTTGACAGATTAATTACAACACTGGTATTGTTTACTTGTAGGCAATCAGCCTGTAACAAGCCCATTCGCTAGCACAGTTTGCTAGTTATCTCTCACAACAAATAAATATCCACTGGATTAGATACAATCGAACAATTTCTAAACGATGATTATAATTACGAGTATTATTGTTTGTTGCGAGTCTGGATTTGAAGACGATGTTGACAACAGATATTGTTAATGAGCATCTTGAGCAAACAGAATGCGAATTATATTATTTATTAGAGGCACAATAATATTAAACTGATTTATACCTACTTTGTTATACGTCTTTACGGTTTGTTCATATGGAATAAACGATTAATGTTGTTATGCTTAGGTTAACATACAAATATGTAAGCTAATTTTTAATTGCGTTAATTTAATAGAAAATGTTAATGATGATATTGATATTATAAATAACTTGCTGATCCAAAAGCTGAGCCGACATATGTTGCTCTGAATTCGTTGGAAGTAATCAAAAGCATGAAGATGTTTCTTTTTGAATTTATTTAAAACTTTGTTATAGTCATAACAATGAAAAATGAATTTAATTTTACATTAAAAGCAACTTAAAACTATATATCATTGGAGAATATAATTACGATTATGTTTAACGTAAATATTATTCTACAAAATATATATTTCAATAAATTGCAGCGCATATTTTAACGAGATTTATGTCATAATGTAATACATTAGTTGTATGGCCTGGAAACCTTGTGAAGACCTCGAAGACCGTTGTATCAGCTTCGTGGCATTCATTTACTTGATAAATTAAACATTTTATATCACTTTTATTCTGAATTTGAGATTTACATCCAATAAAATATTAACATATTTCAAATACTTTCAAACTTCCTCATAATTTGGTAGCCACAACACGACGTGAAAATTCAGTATTATACTTATTGATTAATTCATAAATTTAATATCTACGCCATAACTCTGTTGAATAATATCTTATTTCATAATTGACTTTCTCTGAAACGATTGCATCTCGTCAGGCTAATAATTCACTTACGTTCAGCTACTTGCATGATTTTTCAGGAATTTCCAATAAACTTGGTATGAATAAAACCAAATTAATTCGGAGAACATATAATATGACGATAGTGCAATTTTGCTATATAAAATAAACTTTTTCATGAACACAATTTTCTTAAAAGCATTTTACAATTTTCTCATCGTGAATTAATGTGAAGTTTCGATTAACATGAATAAAATTTAATAGTATTTTCTCAATAAAGAACAGTACGTCTAGTAAAGCAATGACCTATTTACATACGATCTTGAAAGTAAGTGATTGAAGCCGTCCTGAAAGGAACAGAGGTAGGCTTCTATAGGCATTTGTAGCAATACTTCCGAGGTAGATATTTATTTGTATATTTATACGAATAGTTGCCTCCTTGTTATTTTGGAAATGAGTGTAGCTTTGAGGGGTTGGGTTCAAATACTAAATATGGGCTTTTTTATTAATAATATTATTTTGTGCAGAATCGCAAAGGGGAATTCGAAATTGTGTCGAAGCGTGTGTAGTTGAACAGAATTATCTGTTAAGGCCTTCTCGCAATACGGGTGCCGATGTAACGTGGTTTTTATTTTTTTTTATGTCATAGTCGGCAATGGAGCTGGTGGGTCGCCTGTTGGTAAGCGCTACCACCGCCCATGAACATTTGGAGAGGTATAATGCAGACCTAACGCCTCTTCAAATGGATTGCCGACTGCAAATAAGAAAGGGATTAGGAAAGGATTGAAGAGAGGAAAAAAGGAAAGAACTGGGAAGGGTAAGGAAGAGGATATGGGCCTCCCAATAGTAAATAGCGATTCTATGTAAATGCTTAAAGAATTATTAGGTGATCCTACGATGTCGCGGACGAATTCTAATAAGTGGGCTTGTAGTCGGTAGGAATCCGACATAACCAACGACCTCTTCCCCAGGGGCCTATACAAGATTTCCCCACTATAATAAAAGGCGATCCTATGATTTACACAAAATTTAGCAGTCATCCTGCTATTCCAACTGTCTTTCTCATGAATACAAATAATAAAAGCTAACAAAAAAAAATGTCCAATTGGTTCTCAAGACGCTAACTCTATCGAAAAAGACCAGCTAGGTCTCTTTTGCTGAATGTACTAGATCTAAAGTCGTAAAATCTTATTATTATATGGTAGTAATATTCACTGTATTAGGTCTGCGAATGAAAAGTTCAACAATACATAAAAGATAACGAGTCTTTATTCGTTCGCTGAAAAGAACATAAATGGATAGCGATTCTATTAAAATATTTTTCTTTCACATTATGAAACAAAAGCAGCTCTGTATCTATTTATACTTTTACTATTTTATTTCCAGAGCAGATCATTCACTTTAAATAATTCTCTGTTATATTTTAATTACTTTGTCGCTTCACACTAAACGTTTCAATATAAATAAATGTAAAAACGCACTTTTGTTTCAATTGAATTAACAATCATTTGCGTACTACATACATAAATTAATTTTCCTAATCGTATAATGAGAGCTATATGAATAAACGGAAACATGACAATGAATGTACTTTAATCAGATGGATTTGTCAGTCGTGTCTATGCACACTATAGCGGTAATGATCATTAATGTTATATATGTATGTATGTATAAACACGTCGCATTGAGAATTCATTTTTGTTATTACTAGTGCCGGTATAAATCAACTGTATTAGTTGCTAAAATATGTTTATTGCAGCAATTTATTGGTTAATATTACATATATTTTATGAATCTAAAATTGTTATGCGTTATATGATTAGGCTAAGCGGTAGCAAATATACGTTAGGCGTTTCTATACTCTCTCTCTTACTTTTCGTTTCCCGCACGATCGCAAGACCTGGGAACGCTCAGATTAAGCTGGCGACATTCTACTGAAATATTTTCATGCGAATAGGCTTATATGATAATTACAGTCGAATAATCCATACAGCCGCTTACCGAAGACTACCGAAGATAGCTCAATTGTGCGGGCAAAGGGGGGACGCGGGAGTAAAGAGGCTGAGCTTTATACGCCATGTCGCACGCATGTTTTAATTTTTTTATAACTTACATTATTATAATACGTATAAGATTAAAAGTGTAAAGTTTAAACGTAAAGTTGTACTGTGAGAGAATCTTCATTTCGAGTTTACAAGGATTTGCGTTTTCATAATGATGAATAGTAATGACTATAATATTGAGTTGCGACAATCGCGGCATTATCTAGACGTTTTCTGATTTTACAACGAGATCAGACTGTTGTACTGCTGAATACTTCTCTGTAAACTGTGTTATTATGGTTGCACGGGCACACGTGTTGCATCTGTGTAGCGTTCTGTGCACTATACCGTGTGTCAAGCTAATAAAATCTAGCTATAACTGGATAAAACTGGATTTTGGTGTATGGCAATCATTTTCAAGAAACTGTTTTTTTTGAACAATTATTATGCCATTAGTAGGATATCTATATTCTATATGTCTGAATACATAGATAAACGTTAACAATATGATGTTGATTTTAAATGAATTAAGAGTATCAAACTGAAAGTTTGGAAGATTTATGAGAAACATCAAATTATACGATTTAAAAGCCTTATCCATTATTTAGTTGTTGCAACCTTAGATACAAAATTTATTTCATAATAAAACGGATTGTTGGGCTTATGTCATTCACTGTGTCGTCGTTTATTTTACAAATATGAAAATTTGTTTCATACAAAAACAATCAAGTAACAAAAATGTAGGTCATTGATTTGTCAATCAGACATATTACAGGAACTAAATTTGTAACTTGAATGTTCATTATTTGAACAATTAAGTGTTTAAGTGTTTTTTTGTCCCGCTGTTGAATAAAAAGGTTTATACCCCAAAGCTAAAGGTCGTATTAGCTAATATATATTTTGTTACATAAAAGATAGAAGCAATTTACTCTTAAGCGAAGGTCTACAAAACGTAATATTTGATGTCGTAGCACTGTCTACAATATGAGCTACGCGTCGTAGCGCGTTGGTGTTTCAGCAATGATTTTTATGATTATCATATATATATGTATTATGTATTCATTGAATTATAACGACTAATTTTCGTCCACCATATATGATTATCTTATTAAATCGAATCTATTATTTTTGGGTATTTTTCGTGAACTATTTTTTATGTCAATGAGCTTGTCAATTCGTCTTAACTTTTGCGTTGACTAAAAAAAGTGCAATTTAACTCATCTGATTCAGGAAGATTATCTCGCAAGATGGCCATGTTGCGTCAATTTTTAAATAAAGATATGCATAATTTCCTACATGTATATATTTAGTGGATTCTTTATCTGTATAACTCAGAAAATACATGCAATGTAAGGCGGACTTTATAAATATAAATTATTCGCCGTCTACGGAGCCGATTGATTTTGTCAGCGTGGGCGGTGTTTCGCACTCTCTACTAAATTGATTCCGTCCTTCACCCCGTTTTATTGCGTAGGAGAGTAACTCTGTTAAAGTCTATATCCACACGGATGATGAGAAAATATAAGTTGGAACATATATTAACGACTTGCTCGGGTTGTTTACTGTAAAACAATTTTTTGTTGAACCTGCATTTTACGTCATTGGCTGGTTTTCAAGTATGTACTTGCTAAACATAGATAGGCGTGAAAGAACACTTTTGCGTTGAAACAGATTATTCCATGTTTTGACGATATTCTATATATTTATAAATACATGTTTTGTGGAATATATGGCAGGTACTTATCACTTATATCTTGCAAAGCGGGTGTAAAGATAGTCTGCGATATATTGTCAGATCTATTAGATTAAGACAAGGAAATTTACAATAATAAAGCCTAAGGAGTTAGTGTATAATATGTGTTAGAGTTTATTTTATGCATACAATTACTTCGTCACATGTCATTGATTATAATGAATTGAAACACTAATTTGTAACAAGCGAAATTAAATGTATTGGACAATCGATCATCCATGACATTTCGCGTATTATTTTGCAAATGGCTCGAATGTGGCTGGTGCTTCTTTTTTCAATCTATTTTATAGTTTGTCATGTAAATCCAAATTCAAATATTTATTTATTTCGGAACACATTAAAATAGCTTTCAAAATTGAAAACATAATTGTATGTACAGTGTTCGTCAGTCATATATGCAATTATTACAGAAAGATGTCAATATTCAAGTTCGATAATAAAATTTACACACATAAACTTATAGTGAAATTAAACCACATAGTCACTAAATTACACCACATAGTCACAATTTAATAGAATCATTTGTATCAAAGTTGTCGTAATTTAGGAAAACACTCAAGAATGTATAGATTTGATAATTCTTAAGGCATGGTTTAAGCACATAACATTTTTATTTGTATTATCGCATCCAAAAGAAACCTTTGTTCCATATGCTTAGAGCTTAATTCACACTGACGTGAGAGCGAGTTATATTTTAACAAAAGCATAGGTCAGTTGGATTATTGAATAAGTCTTTTAAATGCTCTTAACTCCAAGGACGGAAGTTATTAACGATGCAAAAAGCAATCTTTTTACCCTTTTTACCCTTACATTACAACGCTTTTAGTTCTATTAAGTATGTTTCGTACTTTCTAGAAAAGTAATACGATGTTTTAATATGAATCCACTCATTACAAAAGTTCTGTAACTTTTCAAAAGGTATCTAGTGGGTAGATTCATTATATTCATTATTCTTCTGTGCTCTCCCAAGCCCAGATTACTTTCTTATGCTCCACCGTATCTACGGTTTGATCTCGAAACCAGGTCCATAAGATCAACGCTCATTCAACAATTTTTTTAAGATCAGAGAGAAGGCTTATGTAGAAAATGATGGCTAATGATGTGCGAAACAATCCACATTATAATAAGGACGAACTTGTCGAACCGCTACATTAATTGCAAATGACGTTGCTTGGTTATTTATTGACTAAAATTAGTTCTCAAATTATTAAACTATATCTGTCCTATTCTACTCAATATACCTGACTTTTTATTCGCGGGTCGGTGATTTTTTCCTTAATTTACGACCCAACTTCTGTTTTATACATTAATTTTATATTCCCTCGGTGGTAACATTGGCATAAATTCGATAAGTGTGCCGAGAGAATCGAATTATTTCAGATTCAAATTGTGTTAAGAACATTCGCTATCGCAAAAACGGGAGATAGAAATTTCTCGAGTTCTATGCGCAGTGTATGCACTTTTGCGAGTAAATCTAATTGTATCGAAGTAATCTCTTTCTATGTTCAATTTGAAGGAATCTGGAAAGGTATTATTTAACCATAAAGATATAATATACTAGCTGCGCCCCGCCGTTTCACCCGCGTAAATCCGTATCCCGTAGGAATATCGGGATAAAAATTTGCCTATATATTATTCCAGTTCATCCAGCTTCAACCAAATTTCATTGCAATCGGTTCAGTAGTTTTTGCGTGGAAGAGCAACAACCTCACTCACATCCTTACAAACTTTCGCATTTATAATATTAGCAGAATGTATCATGTATACATTTTGCATATTATATCTGTTGCATAAGGGTACTTTGTTTTAATACATTAAAATTCCTTATCATCGTATTATGTCCAGAGGCCAAAGTTATGCATAAAGCTGCAATATACGTTTGGATTACTGTAAAAGGATACTGAGGCATCGTGTGTCTTCTAGCCGTGTTAGCTTTGTTAGGGTAACTAGATGCCTTTGAATATATAACAGAGCAAAGCATACGCAATATAATAGCATTACAATTTCTTCCTCAACATTTTGACATATTTTTTACTACCTATAGATGTATATTATACAGACGTATATCATTTGCTATATTATTCCGATAAAGTTCAATCCATATCATAATTTTTCACGTTTTTTTTTTATCAAATACGGAAGCTAGTCAGCTGTCGGACTCTGCAAATTGCTCATTTCTTTAGTTTTTATCTAAATATATTAATGTTTTTATTATTTCTTGTATATTATTAAGGGTAAGACAGTGAATTTCAATCCAACACACTACTACATTTTATAATTAAACTAGAAAAAAATATACAACAAAAACACTTTTTGAGATTAATTTTGGTAAAAGAACCTATTATCCAGTTATTTTTTAATACGTGTTGTAATTTTCAGGTTTTTGTATTTTCTCTTTTTCGTATATAAACATCGCAGTACAACTCGAGGTGTGACTAGTAATAACGAAGTGATGGACATCAATTGCCTAAAACGACATTTTATTTCAACATCAACGGATAATTCTTTCGGATGAAATGAAAAAATAATAATACCGTTCATGGATTTTTAAATGTCTAGCAATTCATCGTCTTAATTTTTCATTAGACTTTCAAGGTTCCGATAAAACCAATTAACAATAGCATAGAAATTATATTTACATAGTAAAGTTCAATGTTACAGAAATTATTAGATTATTAGATCCTTCAAAATGTTTTATTACAAAATGTAGACACATTTATTCACATTTAAATATTCACCTGCAATTATGTAGACTAATTAATGGTCTTGTCTTAGAATACACGTCTCGTACAAAGACGCGTAAATGTGGTATAATTACAGATTACTCAAAACTATCAGACGCAAACAGAGCTGTTTTGTTTTATGAATTTTAATTTTTGCGTAACTTAATCACATTTTTTTATTTATTTTTATACATGTGTATTATGTATCCTTATTGTGCGTAATTTTCATTTTTGTACATGTGTGTGAAGCAAATCATATTATTTATCCGCTACCCTAAAAAGGGGGTTTATTAAAAGGCCTTTAGCTTTCAACTGTTTTTATTCAAAATTGAATCCAAACAGAATCGGATATGCAGACAGACAGACTTTCGTACTTATAGTGCATGGATTTGTATGTTATTCTATACTTTATTCCATTTCCATATTATATAATGGCGCCTCGATCGACTGTTTCGCCGTATTGCTATCGAGTTATCGACTTACCTTCGCCTGTCAATCCCAATATACCCATTTCGTTTTTTCCAAACGTGTCTGTCTAGGCTTAACGAAAGGCAATTTACAAGTATGTGTGCAGCGGGATTTTGTTGGCTGAAAACGTGTTTCCATAATCCCAGCGCCAAAACAGAATTATTTTTAGACATTTTTCGTAGAATTTATTCAGTCTCATTTTATAAGCACGTGTTTTGTAAACTTCCAGTTCAATGATTACACATCGTGTGGCTTCACTTGAATGTTTCGATCCTTTGAAATGTTAATTAGCCTCAGAAGAACTCTCCACAAGTTTCAACATTATTTTCACAAAATTTGTGTTTGATTAATGTTTTATATATTATCAGAATACATAAACAAAACTCATACGATTAATATTCACAGGCTTAGGTGACTTCAAATAAAATTTTATGATTGCAACATGGATTTACTTACTACTTTGATTTTATGTTACAGTTTGTTCACATTATACAGAGCAAAAATTGTTGTATGGTAGTGGCTGATAAATTTAAAGTACTCCTCTACCGATTTAGAAAATTCTTTTATCAATAGATTATGGCCTGAACCCTCATTGGAGGCCTGTGACCCAGCAGTGGGAACATGTATGCGCTGATGGCTGAATTAGGTAACAACAATGTATTACTCCTTAGATCTTACCACTTGCTGGCTCATTTCAGAGATATGAAATGGTTGCTAATAGGACTAGGCAGATAATAGTAGCATGAAGTACTAATTAAATTTAGTTTATGTCCTATTGTATATTCGAAAATGTTATGAGACACCTTGCACAGATAAACACCTATGCATTAATATGATATATATGATGCATTGTTTTTCTTGGTATTAATTTCTTCCCATACTCGAACGTTAAGTACACTATTAATGAAGGATGCCATTATCCGAGTCATTCAGAAACGGTTCACTTTAATGGCTGTCACCACATATGTGTTGCTATAAAATTTATTTACTTATTCTTAATATTATGTTTAAGGCTACTGAATTTTCATATCTTTTATATCAGAATGATTTATTCTTGTCTCCAAATTAGTTATTCTGATCTCTTTGAATACACATGCTAAATAACTAAAACTAATAACTTCCTTGCCTCTCATGCATCAGGTTAGATTATTTAAAGTTATATAAAAAAGGGAGGTTATCAATTCGACAGTCATTTGTTTTTTGGTTTCATCGCCACAGAATTTTGGACTAGATTGAGCGATGTTGACGACGATGAAAGCAGAGCAAACATATAAATGCAAAATTTTGTAATGGAATAAAGGCCCAACAAACAAAAAATTGAAATGCTGTTTCACCAAGACATTACACCAGCTCACACAAGAGCTGCTTCGAGGGCTCTCATTAAATCAATAAACAAAAAAAGATTATATCACCTTGAACACTCACCAACAAGATCTTGTTCCCTGTGACACTATCTGTGTATTTCTTAAGCTTAAAGATTACGATTACCTTTTATATGAAAATTTTGAAAACAATAATCAAGTAATGGCTGCCTTTCAGGGTTTTGAAGGGTTAATATTAATTTATATAGTTTAAGGATACCTCGTAATACCTTCAATAATTATTTAATCGTTAATAATTAATTAAATTAAATATTTTTAATTATCATAGCTTTGTGATCGCCCCTTTTACGTTGAAGAATCGTGTCAATCATTAGAGTTTATTCTGTTTACAAGTGAACAACAAATCATTAAATTTATAAGATCGCTATTAATTAAGTTTAGTATATCCTTATTCCGTGAACGGAGTATCCGCTATTATGAAAGTGGATAAACACATCAAGTTAATTAACTTTGTAATATAATACTGAAGAGGGTATTCTTCAGTATTCCGTTGATTACGGTTTCTCAAAATCAATCACGAATCGTAACAAGTTAATAGTATAAATTATTATAGTAATTAATTATTGTTTACAAAAGTCAAATTATATAATTTTCGTTTTTGTGACATTAATAGCATTGTAGGGTTTTTGAGAAGAAATAAATTTAGTTATGTTACGTGACTATCAGTAAATTTATGTCCGTAATCCATATCATGGTTATACTTCAGTTAATAAATAACTAAAAAATTTTACATTATAACTTTTAACTTTTATCAAACACTTTGATAAATTCTGCATCTCATTTTCTCATACCTACATATATCGCATTTCAATATATATATATTTAAAGAAAATGTGTTTATAATAAGTATATTATGTAGATTGCGTCTGTCGTGATTTTTACGATATTTCCTAGAATCTAGGTAATTTGTCAGTGTAAATATTAGAATTAATTTAACATTGAGAAATAATGACTAAATACGGTATGTGTAACCTCAAAAAATTTATAAATGAATTTTAGTCTAATGCTACAGCAAAAACCTATTTTTGTTTTAATGTTTTGTAGAGATTTCAACTACAGTTGAACACGGTTTTTTAATTAAAATGATTCTTGTTTTAATTAACGAACTGCGAACAAGCTGAAACTCTGATATTATCTTTAATGGTTAAACTGTGCCAGCTCTTGGATTAAGTCTCGTCTATTAAAGATTTAAATAAACCTCAAGTACCATTCACCTCAAAGCGTTAAGTGATTTAACTAACTAACAAATATAAATATTTTTTTACTTAAAAATATTTATATTTGTTAGTAATAAATTAATTATAAAATTACACTCTCTCAGCATTTTCCTACATCACAGGTTGTCTGGTAGAGATCACTTTCATTCACGTTAGTGATAAGACCGCCTTTTGTACAATAATCTTACTACCGTTGTATATATATGTGATCCCCTCGTACTATTTGGCTATTATATAGACATACTACAAGTACTATTATATAAATGCAGTTTGATCCAACTAAAAAGATAGGATAGTTTATATTCTTTCAATTACGATAAATGACTACCCGGGTGGAGCCGGAGCGTGCAGTTATGTAAAAAGTGCTATTATATAAAACGTCTGTAAAATTTGCGGTGGCGTTGACCTTGCACGAGCCTCAGAATACAAAATAAACGAGATTAACATGTTTTGGATTTATGAGTTTCACGACTCAACTGTGCTTCTCTGAATATTTTATACATTTGACACGGAGTTGTATGCAGTGAAATATTTATCGGATTTCAACACCTTCATCACATTTTGACGCAGAAAGATAAATTACGTATATGGCCGCCGCTTCTTTGTTTTGTTTCTTTTCTTCGTTATCTCCCTTTTGAGGAAAAATTTGCTCAAATCCTTACAGTAAGAGTCCAGTTCGTTCCGCCATCGGACTTTGAGCCTACCACATAGTCTTGTAATATTCAACTTTCATTGCATTTTGATTGGTGTTCACTAAATTGATATTTTATATTGATATTCAGTATAATACATACTTATAACTTTGTGTTAACATGAGGTGGACATTTCTTACGTTTTTCCAATATGAAAGGTCATCTTTTATGGCATAATTTTTTTGAATAAAAACGAATAACTTAAACAGAGTAAAATTAATTGCAGATTATAAACCGTCCAAATTCGTCGAATTTAATGAAAAAATAAGCGTTGTAATTAAGGCAGCTATGTGTAATGTTGTAAATTTACGATCGTTCTTCATTAATTACTACCGACCGACCCAATTTCACTCTCGCTAAAGATAGTCACGTATTTGATTGATCCATTAATATTAAATTACATTTACGAATTCCATCCCCTTGTTTAACTATTCTTGCGTGACATAAGGATTATAAATGTGAAAGTATATGTAAGCTCTGGAGTAAAAACCTCAGAAACTCGTGAGATTACTTGTAATAGCTATTGAAACAAAAAATACCGTCCAATAGGATTTATGACTGAAATTGTTCAATCATTAATTTCGTTTAATAGCGGCATATTACATTTAAAATAATTAAAAGTTTTAGTTGTGCTTAGTATTCGAACCCGGGTCACTCGCTAATGCTTAAATTAAAGTCAAGTTTTACATAAAACCTTATCACATTTTATATATTGAAGCGATAACCTAAATATTCTCGGCACTAATGATACGCTGTGACCAACAATATTCCCCGAGAGGTAAACAACCTCGTTTT
The DNA here is from genome assembly GCF_012273895.1 of Zerene cesonia. Classification (NCBI taxonomy): domain Eukaryota; kingdom Metazoa; phylum Arthropoda; class Insecta; order Lepidoptera; family Pieridae; genus Zerene; species Zerene cesonia. The sequence continues at coordinate 5,407,556 of NC_052107.1, forward strand.
TGAATGATTGATGAATGTTTAAAGTGTGGGTGTAGATTTATATCTCGACGTGAAAAGGTGGGTTCTATTATGTTATTTTCTATTTACATCTTAAATTTAAAAATAGAATGTTGTCTGTGTTAGGAATCTTTATTTTTATTTGTTGGTTGGTTGCCTTATTTTAGGTTTTTAATTCAATTTTGTTGCCTATTAAATGTCATGTACGTTCTTAAAATAAAGTATTCTAATTTATTGTATCAAAAATATATTATCTTAAACATTGTACACGATGTTGTATTTGCCTCATCTGTCTGACTATGCAAATCTTTTGATGTGGGATCTAGGTTACTGATAAACAAGTGAGATATATTGTTCTACACGCCGCTTTTTCATGTGTTTTAAATAAGAATTCTTTACCATAAGGAACTACGCCATCCCGGTCTAATTCTAGTCTTTTGCCCACTGGTTCTCGTACGCAATAGAAATTTCCATGGGGATATATTTCACCGCTGTAAAAATTAGTCTATGCCTCCAAAGTATCACTAGACCCAAAAATCATGTCATTAAATGGCTCTCTTGCGACGTGAACGAAAGACAATCAAACTTTATAATATTATTAAAAATATAATGAACAGCCAATAATTGTTCCTATGATGTCGGTCTGATAATATATATTATTTAATAACAATTTTTCTTTTGTTACAGATATGAAAGAAGACAAGTCCGTGAGTAACGACTGATTATTATTGTTTGTTTATTAGGATCCAATTTGTTTAAAAGGTCTCTATAGCAACGCGTGTTAATGCAATGTTAAGTTATAATAAACCGAAACCAGTCATTGTTTAATTGAATGATTTTGTATATTTTGTTTAAGGATATTCCCGTCGAGCAATTGGAGAAATTAAAAATTGGTAAGTCATCCATTTGTTGTTTTGAAATATTCATTACTTTTGTACTTTCAAAAATCAAAATTACTACTTTTGGACCCGACGTAAAACAAACAGGGGGGTATAGGTTTGACGTGTGTACCTGTGTATGTCCGTGTGTGGTATCATAGCTAGCTCCCGGAATGATTAAACCGATTTTGAATTTGCTTTTTTTTGGTTGAAAGGTTAATTAGATGAGAGTGATCTTAGCTACGTTTAATGAAAATCGGAAAGATTAAGATAGAAGCCACAGACTGCAGAATGGTCTAGCGTGGCGGCGGTTAAACGATTTTTTGTCAACTGCCTCAATATGGATATCAAACGAGAGCGTCTAAAAATGGGAGTGGGGGTTCTTTATTGTTTAATTTAATTTACATCTAGTTTTTTATTGGTATAATCCTTTTACAGAGTCTTCGTAGTTTTATTAATTCTTTTTACTTGAATTATTGTCGTTTAATTTAATTAACTATTGAACCAATACGATGAATGAAAGAATACTTAAACGTTAACGGGTAGTAATGCCGACTCCCACACGCTCTAACCCATTACTTTTATGATGCTCGTATGTTTAATATGAGATTTAGTGTAGTTTTATTATACTACGGGCATTATAATGTTTAAGATTTCATTGTTATCCTGTCTCTTGATATGCACCGGAATACAACGGATGATGACAATCTTATTTAAAATAGAATAAATATATAAAATTGGACTACTATTATAATTTTAATTGTATAAGACCAATATTAAATACGTTCTAGCTTCTTAGAGTAGATAAGTATTACGATAAGAGTTCTTAAAAATTCCATGTAGGACACTATCTAAGGTGTAATATTTTTAATTGCATTAATATCATTTAATTAAAGTCACAAACATGTAATTTTTGGGTAATCTGAGCCACGACCCGGTTCGTTGGTGTTAGTTTAGCCGATAAAACTTTATCTATCAGCAGTTTTATAGCATAATGATGATAAAAGGGACATAACTATTGATCCATGAAATTCGCTTTTGTGGAGCTTTCAATATTACTTGATAATAAAAAAGTTGCCATTTTCATTAAGCCATGCCATTCAATCGTAAGTAGATACGTTTTTTTACGTTTTTTATAAGTGATACTGAAAATTTTTTGTATTTAATTTTTAGTTTTATAGCTTTGAAATGCTTTATAAATGAGAAATTTTGAAAGAATAGAAAAAATTTGATCACGAGGCAGGATACGAACCTGCGTTTCTTGCCTAACCGTAGCATAGTAGCTTAGTATTTTTTCTATTCTTTCAAAATTTCTCAATTTTTTTGTAGTTAAATATACAGTGTTAAGTATTTTCTCTCAATATAATTCAATTCTGTACATTAAATAAAATGATATCTTTAAAACAATTGAGGCTTTAGTAAGTCTCATATAAGAATAAACATAAAAGTACTAAAAATAATTCAGAAAGCAATTCGTATAACATCACGCAATACAAACAAATCAAAATAACTATTGACGTGATATCATATTGCCAACCGCGACACGAGGAACCGAATATAGTCATAATAAACGTCACATTTCTTCGTAGTTTCCTTGGCCTGATTTCGTCTTAAACGAAAAATATGTTAATGTTTTAGTTAGAATTGTGTAGAAGCCTTTTCAGTTGAATCGTAACGAGTTTAAAATCTGAGTCTTGCGATAAATGCTTATTGTATTCTTTCATATTGTAAGTTAATGCAATTTTAGTTATTAACCAAGAAGGAGAATAAACGGATCGCGTATTAATCATTAAATAGTAAACAGTATTGATCAGGGATGTTCTAAGACATTTTTTAGATAGCATGAAACGGCCCCTGTGAGACGTTTAAAAAGACAGGAAATTAGATTATTCGAGGCAAGAACGTGAGCTGACTTTTTCTTTTTGTGGCAAAGACGCGAACTTATATCTTGCTTGATGAATGTTATGTAGAAGTGATAAACATTCTTTATTTTTTCAGAAGAGATAAACAACGAGAATCCGGATCTTAAAAGTGAACATATCGAATATCACAGGCTTGGTTAGTATAATCCTGAGGATATGAGTTCAATCCACAGTGTAAATTAGAAAAGTATGTCTTAAGCCTGACTTCACTCGCAATGTACTCAATCTTGTGTCTCTTTAAAGATCGTTTTTCATTAATTAGAAAGAGAAAGTTGTTCGAGTATGAAATTTGTTCGAATCCGAATATTTAATTTCATTTCAAGTGTCCATTAAAATTTTTAAATTTCCTTGGAGCTGGCTCTTGTGAAATATCAATAGAGTTATTATATAGAGATGAAACTATAACTTTTATTACGAATATTAAATTTTATATAGACGGAAACCGTAAAATTAAACTTTTGTAGGAACGTGGAAGCGTAAAGTTAAGAGAGAAGTGAATACAAACTAACACACAGTTACAGTGTCTTATTTGATAATCACCTTCGTTAAAGACTACATTAAGATTCAGAAATATAGTACACCTACACCTATATATATGCGCAATGCTATAGTTTACATGGAAAAATAACAACAAACGTAAAGTATTTATAAACATAAACCAAATTATGTAATTAATTTATAGATACAGTACAAACGAACGGGGAACTAGTCTCTCGCGTGGAACAGCACGCTTCAGCTGATGCAGTGGACAATGAGAAGCCCCGGGTCCACGCAGAGACACAACTCGATGTGCCGTCTAAGGGCGTACACCAGACCGTGGTGCAGGACGGATTCCATGTTAGCGTTATTGAAGGAACACCGTCCACGTCTGCACCTAGCGATGAACAAACCACTAAGGTAAGATTCTACAAATTGTTTTACGAACTGTGTCGAACTTTGCTGACGATAGCACTATTAGGTAGAATAATAAATAATGAAGAGGATGAATAAGTGGAATTAATGACTACCTTATAGCATTTAGTTTAAATAATTATTGAGTAGCCCGTGCTTTCCTCAATAATAATATATTGTAATACTAGCTGCACCCGGCAAACGCTGTTCTGCCTTACTCTTATCGTTTAGTGGTATGAAAAATAGATGTTAGCCGATTCTCAGACCTACCCAATATGCTTACCAAATTTCAGAGGAATCGGTCAAGCCGTTTCGGAGGAGTATAGAGACTAACATTGTGACACGAGAATTTTATATATAAGACGAGAATTTTATATATAAGAAGATTAGTAGGAAGGTCTTATTTAAATATGTTGTATTATGTTAATCCAATTAAAGCTGTATTCTGAGTATGCTGATATTTGTATGTGTTCATTAGGTGCAAACGTTGTTTGTTTAGTCAATTAACAGAATTTCGTATGCTGACGGTACGCAGTATATTGTATCTATGCGGTACGTTTGGTTTAGGTCAAAGCATGCATATATATTTTAATGTCTTACTTGAGTATGGGATGAATTGTTGAAAATATTTTAAGAAAAATATTAATAGCATAAAAAGAATATTCACACGAGTACAAGTATTCTTATTATTTGAAATAGAACTTCCAATTTCCCAATCAATTATTGTATTGCACCACCACCTTACTTTTTATCCTCTATTCCAGTTTATCTGGGAGAGGTCGCTTATAGCGATTAGACCACTCTCTGTACATTTTAGTTACCTTTTATCTCTTGTAATTGTAGATTTTGTGGTATACAATAAAGTACTTTTGTACTAGACGCTGTAGTTACCCAAAGACCCAAACAATCAGTACATCTAACACCTGCTTCCCATGGCCCAGGCATTTAATTGTCATATTTTCGTGGACTGCGTAGGGCTGTATTTTTGCTGTGCTGCCATGAGCAAGCTTCGTCCTCTGTCCCAAGTAAGCCTTGCAAAAGACCGGATATCATCCTTTTGGTGGTAATTTTGTATTATGAAGGGAGACATAATAACTAACATATATTAAAATTAATGTTTAAAATGTAGATAGAACATAACTTTCCTGATATAACTTTCTTAACACAGTTAAGATGCAGCCTTTAATCTACGAAGGAAAATTACTTTGTACCTAGTTATGTTTGCATAGCTGTCAGCAACTGTAACTACGCAATTTCTCAAACATGTCAATAACATATATACGCGCATATGTACTTACTGTATAGATTCTCTGTGGAAATTATAATTACACCCTTATCCTATCTATCTACGTCGCAATCTATAATAGACATAATTGTACGTGAGGCTGTGGAGCCATCGGGTACAGGGTTTTATTCTTGCATATTTCATTTGTTATTATTGCGGAAAACATTTAATGAAGAAACATTTATTCAAAGAATAAAGAAAGAAAGAAAATACTTTAATTGCCTCACATTACTTTCTTCGCATTATTAATCGAACTGGGTATAAAAAGGGACACAGTAAAAAATACATGCCACAATTAAACCTGCCACTTAGTGTAACATCACTGATTTTCAGTGGATGTTTCATGTTATGACTTATTGATAGTCATATTCATACTTAAAACTTTTTACACATATCTAGAACATATAATAAATAACATACCTTTTTTTGAGGATAAATTTGAAGTTGTACCTAAATGGCGCTTCTGAATGTCTAGAAGATAAAATTTAAATTTATAGCAGTGTCAGGTCGTTGAAACATTTTGAAGCGTTATATCCTAAACTCCATTTGACCCCACATACCAGAATATACTAAAAAAGGTCCAAAAATAATTTAGTGAACAGTTCTATGCATTCTATTTTCTATTCTTGAATACTTCTCATTTATCTTTAGTATTTCATAATAATAATAATAATAATAAGCCCGCAGGGCACCTTGTGGCGAGGTGACGGGGAGTAGCGCCCCCGCGGTCCTTAGTTCTCTCGGGGGAGGTCCCTGTCCTCACCTCCGGACTGTCTCGGTGGCAGTTCGGAGTGAACAATGACGAGTTTCAGGATCCCCCACCTCTGGCTTGCCTTAATTGGCCGTCCAGAGTGGAGATGCAAGAGCTATATGCTCGGGGGTGGAAGTGTCTAATGGCGTAATAGCGGGGAAACCCAATCCGGGCCTGCGGGCCCGCGATGGTGAAACCGGTGCCGCACCTCTCTACACCCCTAGCCAGTCAGCTGGTGTTGCTCCCTTGTTGCCATTTTAGGTAACTTTTTTGAGAGCCCATCGACCGAACTGGCAAGTCACCGTCTGCCACTATTTTTCAATTTTCGAAGTTGAAAAGGCAGACGCCCATAGTTACCCATAGACCCAACCTACCAATCCATCTAACACCCCCTTTCCATAGCCCAGTTTTTTCCATGCCATTTTTTTGCAATAGTCCTACATCGGCCGCGGATTGCCCAGGGCTGTATCTCTATAGTGCAGTCATGGGCAGGCTGCGGCTGGTGTCCCACAACACATTAAATACTCTAAAGGGCCTCTGCGTGTTGGATCTGTGTCCCCACGTAAGCCTTCCAAAAGACCGGGTGCTTTCCTTCTGGAGGTACCCGAGTATTATGGAGAGGTACACATAATAATAATAATAATACACTTTATTTAGCACCAATTTAAAATAAAAATAATGTATAAAAAGGAAAAACAAATACGTACGTATTGCATGACTTTATATATAAATAAAAATAATCATAAATAAAAATAAACAAACAACAACAATACATAATTTTACTTTAACAAATAACACACGAACTTGTATTTGTTGAAATCCATTATACTCATTATATTATTGATGAAACTAATTTTCTATAACTCAAAAAAGATTAATATCAAACAATACTCCTCCCGTGTCGCGGGAGAATACGTTTAAAACGTAGTTCGCAATGTCCAAGTATCGATCAGACGCTGAAAAACTTCCCAATATTACACTGGCACGTGTAAGTTAAACGTTTTTGTGTTGCTCCGAATATTTTTCATTTGTAACCCTATAGCGTATTTCTATTTCGGTTACGTAGACGGCGGTTGAGGTTCGTTTGTATTCTCTAAGAACGAGCCTTGTGTGATATTTTTGAACAAAATGAAACGCATGTCACTTTCAAAAGCAATAAGGTTAATTGAACATGTTACGTGTAATTCATTTGTTGCTTTATAGTTTATGAAACAGTTATAATAATTGTTCGTTTGTTTGAATATACTTTTGTATGGCTTTTACGTATGCGTATTTTCGATTATTCAAACGTGGGTGATTCTTGTTAAGGTTAGCTCATGTTTATTAAGGAATTATTATGCACGGTAATAAGAAAAGGGAATGAGTTGATAGGCAATAAATATTTTTTATAAATTTAGCCGTATAACGTGTATTTTTTATGCATATTTAACGTTTGGCTTAATCGTACGTAATCTACACAAACCTGCACTATGAAACCATAATTTGCATCATTTCCATAGAGAAGTTATCACTTTAAAATGCTAAAATAAATATATTTGGATTTAATTTTTGTTGTATTTAATAGAAAAAAAAAAACCATAACAGCGCTCAGTCGCACAGTCGCGTGTTATCACAAAATGTTATTCGCAAGGAAGATAAAATATGTGCTTCTAAAACCAGATTTAAATTAATCTAGTCATGGCCTACAAATACAGCGTGTTACTAGTGTACAATTGACACGCAATAATTAAACAATTACAATGATTGATTGTCATGTTTTAATGTTTTCTCGTATAATATAATATTTTTAAATATTTTTTGTAATTTTTCATGTTCTTGGTAATATTTTGAGCATGAAATATGCATAAAAATAAATGATATAGCATTTTATATCATTTTATTGCAAATTAAACATGGTGTATCACAATAGGTATTCCACGGAGCGGCTCGTCTTATTCAACCAGGCTCTGCAACTCAACAATCCAATTCTCAGAACGGTCACACGGCTGTACGACGAGCTTTCAACGCTGACATCAACAAGGAAATGAAAAATAACGTGAGTGTAATAGGACATTTCTTAATAGGGGGTCAGAAGAGTCTCTTGGGTGGAGAGAGTGTACTGTTCATATTTGAAAACGCTCCAAGGTTGTCAACATATACATATATGTCAACATATCATGTAAACCTGCTTGTTAAAAAAATATAGAAAAAATTGAAAATTATACATTGCTTGCAATGCACAGGTACCATATCGCTGATAAGCGAGCGATACTGTATTAAAATGTGTTCATTGTGATTCAACCGCGAGTGCCGAGTGTAGTTGAGAAACATATTAGAAGGCAAACGGCGACAGACCTTCTAATACAATTCAGCAACTAAGTATTTACTTTATAACTTCTTTGATCTATGGTCTAGACTCTAGAACATAGGTATGTAATATTCCATATATTATCAAATTGATACTCAGTTTAATCATATTTAAAATATTGAAACACACAGTCTACTGAAGTAATTACTGTACGTAACGTGCAGTTATTATAGTCCTTTTTATAAGTTTACGTCTTATTGATATGATAAAAGGATCTGAGAGTAAAAAATGTATTCTGCATAAAACCAATAATCGAGAATGTATATTCTAACAATAGATTCAAGCTATTTTTCCAAGTACACAATGAGGTCGTTAAGTTATTTTACGAGAGACAGACGTAAGCACTAAGGGGCTCATAAAACCTGTACCCACGTTACAACTTGATGCGTGTTATTCAGAACAGTGCACAGCTTTATGTTAGCTTTTGAGAAAATAAATGCTGTAAATCTATAATTTTTAAGGAACATTTTTTATAAATTGAAATTTCTGTTAACAAAAATACGTGGCTACTAAAACTGAAATTTTAAAAAGGTTTAGAATCGTCACGCGCTATACACGTGCCTTTACACGTGCGGCTTCGTTTGTGCACAGTTTAAACATTATCTATAAAAAACGTCGACCTATCTATCTGTCCATCTCTCGTCGATCTGTACCTTATGATTTATAATAATGATTAGGTTCAGATTATGTTTTAAGTCTCGGCAGGGGAGATAAAAGAGCTGATTGATTTTCTTAATGGTGCCTAAAATATTAAAGAAAATCGATCAATGGAATAAAGGCGAAACGCACCCGAGCATTACTCAGAATGGAAGCAATCCGACATTCATTTACATTTTTTAGTCATAAAATGATTGATTTTCTCGTCACTGTTTGAAATAGATGGATCACTATGCTTCATACTCTGGGGTTCAATATTCGCCACTCGATATGGCGGAGTACGTGTTCTGGACTGGCGACGAGCATGGCGTTACGAATGCTATCGAAGAGTTCCTTCAGGAAGGCTTAGTAAGTATTTTGAATGTATTATTCTAATCATTACAGAGTCTAAGTTATTTGTTCTTAGTCCTGACATGGTCCTTAGTGATACTAAATGCGATTCTTCTATACACTTATATTAATAGAACTACGCTATACGTTAAAAATTTATTTGTAATTTATATTACAATCAGTGACCTATAATGTACCCATAATATTTGTTTTGTTACGTCGACAGTATGAATCTACTTAAGTTTGACAAACCACCATTTTACGTTATATTTGATGTGTTTTTATATAACTTTACAATACCTAGTTATCAAATGAGTACTTAGCAAAAGCATAATGTGTAAATTGCGCAAATATAATATTCTAAGAATGATCTTACCAGAAATCAAACATATCGACATAAGAATTTACGAGCATTTCTATTTCAGATGAACAAAGAAGAAGCGATCGCATTTCTACAAGAAATAAAGTTCAATATCGACTACCTCCGCGCTCATTACGCACAGAATATCAATGCGGCTGAACAAAGTGCGCAGCAAGAAAAGCTGAGGAATGCCCTTCTGGAACAGAATGCTAAGGTAAGTTCTAGAAAAATTATAACATATCATCTCTTAAATGTTAATGATAAACATTTATTATCAACTTTTAACAAAATACAATACCCATAAATAGACTTAAATAACTATAATATTATCATATTTATGGAGTTAAAAGTAGAATATTTATTGTATCATTTTGTACAATGAAAACACGAAGTTTGAGGCCTTGGTTATAAAGCAGTATGATATGTTGTTTAACAACAGCAGATATTCATAATTTTCCTGGAATTCTTAAAAAATAATTTAATTGTGCTTGCGTTAAGGGAGACTTGATGCTACTACGGAATTCATATAAGGCCTCTAATTCACCGTACGTACCGTAAAAAATAGCCTACCAGTTGTGACAGTAAGACCTAATTGCTCGTTTAATCAACTGTCACTTTACAGTATAAACCATAAATTCACAGTCGCTTATTAAAAGGTCGACAAGAAATGTCCGAGCGACGATGTAGTACATTCAAAGAATATACACCTTTTCTGTAACATTACTGTCAGTAATGTTACATAATAATGTTATGTAATAAATAATGGCTAGAGACTGCTTCAGACAATTTTTGAGCGTGATTCTGAGTCTTATTATACGTTAACGATAAAATCGTTATATCATTTGTCTCATGGGAAGATATCAAACATAAATCTTTACAACATGATCTATTAAAAGGATGATGAAATAGTAAATTATTGTTCTTTGTCGATTAATTTCGTATATTTGATGCCAATCAATAAATAATTTGTAAGTATTTATTAATATCGAATATATTGAGTGGTAAAGTTTTCAATGCCTCCCTCAAGATAAAGCTATATTCGCTTCTGAATCTACATTTCTATTAATGTATTAATTTCGCCGCTTCAACCGCCAGGCTCCATTCAAACAAAATTATTTAATTACCTATTGCAATTGAATTTCAAATTTAGGCTTAAGTTAATCGGGAGTAGTTGGTGGGATTCTCTGATAAAAACATTTTCTTAAGTGAGACATAAAATAAGTAACTTGTCTATGGCCTTGAAGTTATCATAAAACCTCTAATAGTTCTTCGTTCACATCGTTTCATATCATCATCATCATCATCATCATCAGCCCATATATGTTCCCACTGCTGGAACACAGGCCTCCTATGGGGGTTTAGGCCATAATCCACCACGCTGGCCAAGTGCGGGTTGGCAGATGTCACATGTCGTCGAACTTTTGATTCTTGGACATGCCGGTTTCCTCACGATGTTTTCCTTCACCGTTTTAAGCAGTGGTGATGTAATCCACATGTGCAGATAAATTGAAAAATCAATTTATTTCCTGCACGCTCGCCCCGGTCTCGAACCTCGACTTATATAGACTTATATAGATTTTGAAGTCCGAGGTCCTCACCACTGCTATTTTATTATAATTTCAACGTACGTTACTTGTATTGCTTCAAGATGTTTTTATATAAAAGAAAGCAGTAACACCTTTACTTGTCCGATTAACATTTTTGTGTCTAACCAGGGTAACAATCGTATTACTTTATAATCCAGTCACCGTTTCTTATACCAAACATGTTTTGAAATAAACATATTTTGTACAAGAGAAGTTTTAAAGGGATTGTTATACTGTAACGCAGTATATTTTATGATAATTCCTAGGCATTAGTCATGTTTTAGTGATACATACATCTCTTGCTTACATAAAAACACCGATGAATAACAAAACTTTTCATGAAACCCTAACGATAAAGGGAAAGGGAACAAATAAACTCAAGTTACGAGTAAAGGTTACGTATAGGTATAAATGGATGTCGTAGATCACGTAGCATCTGCTACGGCTGCTACGATATTTCGTAGACATAATTACTGCTTGAAAACATATTTTTTTTAAATTAAATAGTAACGGATTATACTATTTATTAAACCACTGGTACATGCGGATGAAGTATAAGACTCTAGTTTGTACATAAGTACATATATAAATCAGTCAAGAACATTTTGTTACCCAATCAGACCACTTTACACAATATTTTGAAGTCTAAATACAATATATTATCATACATTATTTTCAGTTTTAAAAATCTTATTAAATAGATATTTCTTTGGAATTGAGGTAATAAATAAATTAAATCGTAAATTGAAATATCTAAAGCAGCATCAATTAATAAACGAGTCAAAATTTTAATTAATATTATGTCCGTTCAGATTAAATAGTTTCAAAACAATAGGTCCTCATCTTATTTGGTAATTAGGTACTGTAATCTTAATTGAAAATCAGAATGATTGTAAACGGTCTAATCAACGTGTTGTCGGTGACAGCGACGTAGCTTTATTTTACCATTTATCTATCACTTTAACGTTATATTACAGTTTGACTAAATCCATACAATAACTCATTAAAAACTAGACAATATTATATATTATAAGAGCGCAGGAAAACGGGGGAAAAGTTGTAAGTACGTGAGTCAGCCATGCATTATTCAAGATGACACGAGATTTAACATTTTGTACAGAGAAGTAGGTCAGCAAAACCTTATTAGTACTGCGGCCGGAACGTATATAACACAATGGGATATGTGGTTGCTCTGTACAAACTATAAAGCAGAGATTGATCATAAAACTGAATCACGAGGCACAATAAACTTTATTCTTGTCGGTATAGGATTCGATATAGCGTAACACGTTGATTTAAACTGTCGTTTACGTAGTGTCAATTGTATGATATCACGTCTGTTAAAAGTTGTAAGCTGAGTTGTATACAAATAAAACCACAAGCTTATTTACTTTATGATGGAAATAGGGGCAAAAGTACCGTCGACTAAACTCTTTCGAATTCCAAAATGTTTTTAATAATTTAAAGTAATACTGGAATAATTTCGTCATTTCATAATGCACATATTTAATTGGTTGTATAAATAACTCACGTTTTTGTTGGCTCTTGGGCCGTAAATTAGAACTTCCTTCGAGCAAGGAAAAACAATAAGAAATAAAAACTTCTATTCGACTTTTTCCCGTGGTTATAATTGTACCCATTTATAACCGTTGAGACGGAACTCGAATGGATAAAAGATCCTTCTATTGCTCTTTATAATGATTTTAATTATTTCTAACCTCACATATTGCGCAAAATAAACGAACAATAAATTGCATATTGACAGAATATTATTGCTTGCCGTTAATTAATTTTACAACATTGTGACATAAATTATTATGACTTTTATTATATAGTTATTTGATTTTACATTTAACAAGCGGTCCGACGTATTACATATTAACCTAGCGGTTGAACAATTTTTGAAATCAGTGAAGTAGTTCCTAAAATTAGCGCGTTCAACCAAACAAAGTCTTAAACTTTGTTCTATGTATGAATAACTCATGTGTATTTTAATATAAGTACTTCATATAAGTACTTATGAAAGTGATTGAAATTAGATCATCAATATATAATATGATACCTTATATAATACGTTAAGTCTATTATTGGTTGTTTAAACATAGTGCACTGTATAGAATTTTCATTCATTAGTTCACATGAACGTGGTATAGATATATAAATGGAAGAGTGACCCATTCATTGACCTGAAGTAATGTGGAAACTGTACTTTATGCCATTAACTTCTATCCTTTTTAAAGTGTGTTATGTTATTGGAGTTGACATTAAGCTAAAAAAAATATCGATGGAAAATGTTCCTAAAACTATTTTAAATTCTGAGTAAGTTAAACACAGTTATGTAAAAAATAATAGGCAATACGTAATACAGGCGTAGGTGGTATATATTGATAGGGAGGCTACAAACAGCATAGTTAGTTAGCGTTAAGTAGTGCATTAGATCATCTGATTGTCTGATTATCATTTACGGATAACATAGATTCGTCATGTAACAGGAATATTTCAACTTCATATGACTCTGAATAAACCATACTACTATACTATACTACTCATAATATAAAATATAAAACATGTGGAGTTACTGATTAAGAGAAAAGAACCTGTGCAATTAAATTGACTAAATTTTGAATAAAATATACGATGTAGTTAAAGAAACAGGACCGAAGTTCTTATAAAAATAAATGTGAACAATTCTGAACATTTTGGAATTGTTAATTATTATTATACTAGTAGTTCTCGGTGCTTAATTAAATTATTTTTGGTTTGAGAACTTTTGTGCAAGCTGAATTCTCAAGTATTTCAACTTATTTATTTATTAGTACCCGTACACCACCCACAAACAAACTCGCAAAACTATATATACTATGTAACTAAACGTTAAGGAAGTCCGTTTCTCACTCAGCTCTGTTGTTCAACAAACACCAACGAAATTAATGTTGCGACCCGTTCATGTTTGTGTCCAACATTTTAATGTTTGCAGATGTAATTCAAATGAGAAACTAGAAAGTTCTGGGCGCTTTGCAATTCTACGATCTGGGTTTATCTTTGAACCCATCTCTATAAAGTTACGAGTATGTGTATGTAACTCAAATTTATGTGACACAATTTTTTTTTAATTATAGTATGAATTGAATGAATTTCATTTCATTAGAAATGCTTGGAAAAGAAGCAGTTGTTCGCATATTCGTTGAATTAAATAAGGGCTTAGGCATTAATGAGATGGGTGCAATCATCATCATCAGCCCATATATGTTCCCACTGCTGGGACACAGGCCTCCTATGAGGGTTCAGGCCATAATCCACTACGCTGGCCAAGTGCGGGTTGGCAGATGTCACATGTCGTCGAACTTTTAATTCTTGGACATGCCGGTTTCCTCACGATGTTTTCCTTCACCGTTTAAGCAGTGGTGATGTTATCCACATGCGCAGATAAATTGAAAAATCAATTTATTTCCTGCACGCTTGTCAGGTCTCGAACCCCGACTTATCGATTTTGAAGTTCGAGGTTCTCACCACTGAGCCACCACTGCTCTGATGGGTGCAATGCGAAAACGCAACTACGCGCGTGAATGCGTAAAAAACCCGCACTGTTATGCATATTTGCATTACCGCAAGTACGCGCCTAGGTGCGTTGACACCACAGATAACATACACGTTGATAGGCAACATGCAGCGTGATGCGTGGCCGTGTAGCCTTAACACAGCATTCGTACGATTTTTATATGTACGCAGCCACTGTCAGGGGTCAATGTGGTGTCCACAGAAAATCAGTGGAGTCTAAGTTCCTTCAATAGGCTTAGACTCTCCTACACTGAGTGGATCACATTTTTATACTAAGTTAATTTAGCTATTAGAATAATGATAAATATTTACTTTTACATGGTATTTTGTTTTATATAATCGTAGCCACATTTTGCAAAAAACAACCATATTCAAATACAACTGGGGAGCATGTATAGATAGCATAATTCAAGCAACCGTTTGTATTAAAATTTCATTTACCTAATATTGTTGCTAAACTAGAATTTCTTAGCTCATATAATTAATCTGCTCATTAGATTACTACAATCTATTTTTATTTAGTTCTATTTATAAGATCTGAATAAAACAACATCTTGATTTACTAAGCGAGTAATTGGTATTTCGTTGAACGAAGGAAACAAGCAATATTATTTCATGACCCAAGAAAATTTACGTGGCTCTGCATTAATATCCCGCTAACGAACTAAAATATTTGTTTTGTGTACTTAATTAGGATTAGTATAACAGTATTTCTCAATACACATATAGGTTCTTTACATTTGAGGTGTTATGCTCGGGCCCTTATTTACGATGCCATATGTTTTTTCGTTAAGTCGATTTATTGAACCCTTACTACGTCCGATATCTGTGTATGAAGATTCGTTCGCAGCTCTTAAAACTGCAACATATTTCTTTTTTTAATGAATTAATAAAAAATCAATTTGAAGGAGTGTCATTTTATAAAACGAATATTTCTGTATTTCAGTGATATTGAAGTACTTTTAGAAGTAAGTCGCATTAACAATTAAGATAATTAAACAATTCCAGGAGCTGCAATATCGGCCGATGCTGCAATCATTTCCTTTCGGCGGCAGCCCTGACATAATTCGCTCTATCTCCGGCAAGACGTGGGAAATGAGTAACAACCTCGGCGTGGTGCCAGCCCTGCCAGTATCCACCGACCTGCGACCGGAGATTGCGAAGCGCGCTTACGACCCTATGATGCAGACTAATGTTATTAGTTAGTAATTACAGTTGTATTATAAACAATGGGTAGATTTTTTACATAAATCTTAATGTATTAAAAGCAAAAGCGTATTTAAAAAAGGACAACCGCTCTAACTAGTTTAATTAATAAACGAGCATATATATTAAGATATTAAACGAAACATGGAATATTTAAACATTTTATTTGTACACAGGCACGTCTGACTACGACCGCGATGGCTCGATTGTCAGCGAAGAAGAGTATGAGGAAATGATGGAAAAATTGAGAGCCGCTGACACACTCTACACTGAGTATTCACTGGAGGAGATTATATATCAACTGGCTAAGGTCTGTATATATCCAATTGTGGGGAAAGAGGGCCATGGTTTAACGGTTATGTATGTCTCTAAGTATTAATTGTGTGTCTCCTTCATCATATAATTTAGCAATTAGGATAGGTTTTAGTATTTTCCATTTCTGTTCTGATATACTTTTTTTTTCAAAACCCAAAGCTGTTTGAGTTCAACGTTTTATTTTCACGTAATATACATTGTAAAATGGTATTGTTGTATGGATCATCCTTACATCAATTGATTGATATCGTCGTTACTGTTTGATGTCTGGTTTTATGCTTTACATGATATAAAAGAGGGAAAATAAATAGCAACTTGCAGGTAATTATCTAAAACAAATTGGCTAAGCCAAATTAAACCTGAAAAAAATTCTTGGGCGAATAATAAACTTACAAGTCTATTATTGAACTTTCTTATGATTGCAGTTAATTCCGTGTCGTGTTTAACAAACCCAAGAAACTTAAGCTATTTGATCCTAAACGTCACGCCTGTTCCATTCTTATTCCAGATGTAATATTATATTATACACTAATGATTCAGTTTTATTTGAGTAAGAAAAACTCTCTTTGAAATTTATGAAACTCGAGAAAACTTTCTATACTGCCCTGGAGCGTAACGGAAAAGCATATTTTATTCATAGACCTTCGTGCGATTTTAATGGGAAATGCGAGTTGGAGTCACGTTACGTTGTCGTCACCTCGATAATATTATACAGCTATCATTATTACGCTCATGTATAACCGTGGTTCTATGTGGTTCTTATGCCAAATAATAAGAGGCATTTAAATAAGCGTTTGTAGAATATATTTTATGATAAGGTACAATATATTTTATGTGTATTCTTGCAATCTAATATATTTAACGTAAACTCATACATTGATTTATAGCACTAACAATGAAAAATAAATTACAGTACTTTACATTTTTTATTCGAACCGCAAGGGACTGGAACATGCTTCCTGAGTCTGTGTTCCCTGACGGATATAATAAAAAAAAAAAACTCATGAAATCTTAGGGCTATTTTTGGTTAAAATACTTAGTGTTTGTACTTACTTAACATGAATGTGCACCAAAATAGCGCACATTCTAGGAAACGATGCAGCTTGTACAAATGTTACTATTACAAGTTAAACAATATTTATGTTTTATCATCCAAATGCTGTATAATTTATTTTATAAATCGAGTATCTACATGTGTGTTTAAACTATGTTAATGTGTCCCTTAAAGGTCGGCAACACACCCGCAACTCTCCAGGTTGCGTGGACGCCCATGAGCGGCGTTAATCACCGCTTACCGGTGACACGCCTACTCGTTTGCCCGCTATTATATAAAAAACTAACACTCAAAAGTTCATGCAGTTAACTAGACCTCTTTCGCTTTTTAATTGTACATAAGAGATTAATGATATCAAAACAAAACCAATGTTTATTTTGCCGGTTCGTTACTCAACCATAGGCATAATTTATCTTTCAAACTTTTATGTAAAAATCTGCATAAGTAAAGTATGGTACTTATATCTCCACACTACAGCCTATGAATAAAATGATGGATTTACCTACATGTTTTTAAATATATTTATAAGCTCAATTAATATTTATTTTATTTTTGTATAAAAAAATATTTACTATCACAGATGATGTTCTCACAATCGCTGTCCCGCGACCCCGCCTCCGCGCGCACCTCGATGCAGCGCTTCATGACATTCCTCGAGCTGGAGGCCGAGAGGGGACAACTTTCTAGAAACATCGAGAAGAAAGTGCTGGGTACGTACAGCTATAGACAATTGCAGAAACATAACATAAAATAAAGTTGTTTGTTTGCATAAATTTTATGTTATAAATATGTCCACGTCTCCTACAGATGTCAATTTTTATTTTACCTCTTCTAGTATTGTGTTGCAGTCAAGTTTCATTCATTCTTCTTAATGGATATTTTATTTTAATGCATAAAAGCATTTTCGTAATAATGCGAGTGTATGGGTACATTCCAGACATTATGGTCGCCGCTTTGACGGACACTCTGGGAGACCACCCTGAACTTTTGCAGCAAAGGGAGGCGTTTGGAAGCAACTCTGCTAATCGGTGCGTAGTTAACTGTCCTTTATTATTCAGTAAAAACGCTGCTTTACTTACATTATTAACAATCTCGTCGATTTAATTTGGTAGTCTATTTATCCGAGTAATTTCTTAATGAGAGTATTTGTTTAGGTTATCTAATAACAAATATTCAGGATTTTATGACATTGTCAAACACAACATGTTAATAAGACGCAACGCTCATCTATCTACCAATCGTCAAACGGAGCGACAACGCTCTGACGCGTGCTATGTACAGTTTCTGACACAGCCATTAACGTAACGTACATATTTGCTTTGGTTTATGTTATGTATCGTTTCAAAAAATGTTAATTTCACCAGGATTATGAAACAATTTCTGGATGCCAGCGCGTCGGAGCCCGGCATGAACCGCGCTATCCTGTCCGCCTACAAACACGACCTACTGAAGCGACCACCGCTACAGAAACTCGCTTTCGAACAAAATTAATTATATCCAAACGTAACGTTTTCATTTACGAATTATGTTTATTGAAGACGTGTTTTTACCGAATTTTATTAACAAAACACCCAAAGAATAGTGATGTCTTTTTTTACAATTTTGAAGCTCAATCTGACCAATTTCGGCGATTTAAAAAAATATGTTTTAATTACAATAGAAATAAAAATAATTAAGCATTCGATCTCTTTGCTTATTTAAGAGAACTAAAATAAAATAAATAAAACCGTAAAAACTACACCAACTACATTTAAATTATCTTTGCTTTTTAATTTTAATACAAGAGTCTAGAGCCAAATATTTATCTTAGTTCTACAGAGGGCATTTAATTGCTATTAGCAATTAACTAGTAGGTATAAAATATACAATTTTTTATCTATTGTAGCCAAATAACTAGGTTTAACTTGAGTAAGTACCTTTTAAAAAGTACCTTTGAAAATAAAAAAAAAATCGCTTTTCGTTTCTGTTAGTTAATAGATTCTCTAATAGTTGATTAGTGTTTCCTCGGCTTGCGAAATATACAATTAATATCATTAGAAATAGTACAATCAATAATTAGTCATTTCATATGCCTTTAAAATATCACAAATGAGAAGTAACGTTTATGTAATCGATAAATAATATTTTAATATACAATGAACAATTTATATACATATTTACATATTTCAAACTACTACTTCCACTAAGCACATTGAAGAATAAAAATACATATTTTGCTTAAGTGCGCGCTTATTTTGGTGCGTATACTTAAAGATTTATTATGTCTAAGGGCATAGACATACTTGTGTATCCAATACTTCAAGAATTAAACTATAAAGTTTATAAACTATTTAACATAATATTGTCTGTTAACTATAAGCTGACCTAGTTCAACTATGGTAGTAACTATCTCGCTTTGTTCTTAGCAAGTGAAGCAATTCCTGTGGCCGCAAATTGTTGTATAAGTCATGTGTTTATTCCATATAGTTCAGCCTATAGTTGTAGGTCTAGTAAGATCCAACTTGCCTATAAACTCGCTAATGATGTCGTTAACTGATGTTATCTAAGAAACAAACGAAACATAAAATTAATTCGATCACATAAAATAAAAATTAACATATCCACAGACCATAAAGAACAATCTACGTATATTTTTGAATATATCCTCATTATACCTATAGTAGATACTAATATTATCCTTGAATGTCAGAATATACCATTATTTACACATTCCTTAGCTATAACATTGTGTCATTATTGGAATAAAAGACATATTATTAAGACTTGAATAGTGTACGGAAATTGGAATATTAATGAGACGCTGCATTAATGATCTGCAAAATTTAATATATTTGTAATATTCTTTGAAATATATTATGAATTTAATAAAAAAGTTAATGTCAGACGTGTTTTATTTAAAGTCATCCTCATATATGTATATGTATTAATATTTTACCTTCATATTTATATTTTATGCTCTAACATTAATTAATCTTATCAGGTAATATGTGTGAATTTGACTCTCATAATTTATAAAGATTTTAAAAACTACAAGTTATTTACAAATTTTTAGTTTTATAGCATTGAAATACTTTATGAGACATTATGAAAAAATAGAAAAAAAAAATTATCACGATCAAAATTTGATTCGATTGCTGGGGCGGAATACGGGTGGTCTTGAGGGTAACCGCTGCTGCGGTATAGCAAAAAGACGCGGGTTCGAATCCCACTTCACGATCAAATTTTTTCTATTCTTTCAAAAATTTCTCAAATACAGTATCTATTAAAAAATATAAAAATGGTACATCTATAATAGGAAAACAAAAATTAGAGTATACTAATAAATTTTTATTAATTTATTTGATACAGCATTTATTCAAATATACTTATCTATAGTATCATATTAACTCTAAAAATAATATTTTTCTTGAGAATTTTTATGATATATACAATGTATCAACTGCAAATCCTCCCTTTTCTTCAATATATTACGAACTTCTCACATAGGCAAAATATTATTATGATATTGTATATTCTGAATGTCTATGAATGTAAACTACCCCACGATTCTTTTCGAAAGTTGAATTATTACAAACTGTAAGAGCGCGTGAAAACATTTGTGTTTAAAATACAAGGTTTAAAAGTGATTTAATGTTACTTGTCCGAAAATCATATCATATTGCTTACTGAGTATCCATCAGATTTTTAAGATGTCTTCCCCTGCATCAACAACTTTTTAATTTCTT
Organism: Zerene cesonia; assembly: GCF_012273895.1. NCBI lineage: Eukaryota > Metazoa > Arthropoda > Insecta > Lepidoptera > Pieridae > Zerene > Zerene cesonia. Next base: position 5,428,419 of record NC_052107.1, read on the forward strand.
CCACATTTCTTCCCTTAGTTTCTGGGAGAAGTAGAGAAAATACAAGGCCTATAAAATTCATAAAACCAAAGAGAATGAACGTAAATGGAAGCCCAATTTTGTCGACTAAATGTCCATACGCCAGCAATTGTGTGGAGACAACCACCCATGAGTAAGCGATTAAACAGCCAACCACTTTTGCTCGAATCTGTAACAGATACTTTTTTGGCAATCTGACTTTATAAATCTCAATTTCCTACAAAACTATTGCATCTTGTTATATTTTATTTAATCTAGAGAACGGACAGAACGAAGGCCGTTTCATTTTCCTCATCCTTCCGAATCCATTCCGTCTTTCCAGTCGTCAATCCTTTCCTTATCGCTGACCACTTTAAAGCGGGCAACGCATTCTCAGAGGCACGACCTTTGCGATTGTTCATGGGCGGTGGTCATTGCTTACAATCAGGCGAACCACTAGCTTAGTTGCCTGCTATGACATAAAAAAGGAAAAAAAAGTAGAGTAAAATAGTATAATATATTACCTGAAAGCTGAACATCTCAGTGGCAATAATGCACGGTAATGGTCTAATCCCGCCTGAATACATTATAACAACAACAATCATTAACAGAAATGGCAGGAATTTGGGAATGCAATGGCCGCAAAGATGAATTTTTAGACCAATGCCCAAAATTACAAAAGCTATCATCGTTATGGTGAAGGCTGTAGCTAATAGATTCTGAAAGATGTTCATTGAATTTATAACTCGAAAGTGTTAATTACTAATAGTAATTAAGTTCTGATAGTTTGACAACGCACGACAAGTACTCGTGAAAATATTCTAAAAGAATTTTACGAAGTTGTCCCATGAGTTATTAACGCTAATGTTGTACAACGTCAGTATTCCCAGAACAATATGACAAGAAAAAAAGTAGCATAAGTAGCAAATTATATAAAAGTCGCCCAAGGATTCGTGAATATATTATATATGATAAGTGCCTACATATCATACATCTATCTGTTCTTACCCGTCTGCCCCACTTTTCAGCAATACATATAAAACAAAGAGATGCAACAATCATACAGGAGGGAAAGCTGATAGTTTGGTAATCAGCACGTATGATATTAAAATGTCCTTCCTTTAATATAGATTCAGCGAATACTAATATTGTGAATGCTCCGTTCCAAGCGTGTATCGTAAATACAACAAGATTTATTAAAAACCCCCGACGCCATGCTCTATCACGCACTGAAAAATACTTTTAGGTTATCTGCTAGGCTGCTGGAAAAAAAAGCCTAGGGGATACAATTATTTATAAATATTAAAATTAACTTATTAAGAAATTACCCAAGTATTTACGTATATCCGACCTATTGAATATTTTGTTTATTAATCATTAAAATTAAATTTAAAATACCCCCAGACCCATCTTGTTATGTCGTCCATCTTGAATTTGAAATTTGACAAAGTGTATAGTATTTTATTTGTTAAAGACTCTTATTAGATATCCATATCGAGGGAGTTGTGAAATAAGAAAGTTAGTCTGCTTCCCTCATCAATGAGAAAACATCCCATATTCAAATGGCAAAGTAGATTTTCATCATC